>NW_027397082.1:30241202-30351453 GCF_003265705.2 Callorhinus ursinus
GCTTTGTTCTAGTCTCCTGCCTGATCACATTCTCTCCCTTTTTCTCTCTCTCTTTTTTTTTTTTAAATCTTCTTTCTTTTTTCAAACAACTTCTTATCTTATCAATTCCTCTTATAAAATCTTTTATAATTTTGATCTTTACAGTCATCTTCCATCCCTTCATTGTATCAACCCTTATTTTGTACATATATAAGTCTTTCTTCCTTTAAAATTTTAGGAGGCACTTTCTTCTAACAGACCAAAATACGCCCAAAATCTAGTGTGTGGCACTGATCTATGCACTAGCCTGATCATATTTGATCATATTCTGTTTTTTTTTTGTATTGTTCTGTTTTTATTTTTATCTTTTTCTTTGTTGTTTTTTTTTCTCATTCTTTTTTCTTTCTTTCCCTTTCTTTTCCCCCGGTTTCAGGTCTTTTCTGATTTGTATAGAGTATATTTGTTGGGGACGTTGTTAACCTGTTAGCATTTTGTTCTCTCATTCATCTATTCTCCTCTGGACAAAATGACAAGACGAAAAAAATCACCTCAGCAAAAAGAACAAGAGGTAGTACCGTCAGACAGGGACCTACTCAATACGGCCATTAGTTCGATGTCGGACCTAGAGTTCAGAATCATGACTTTAAAGATACTAGCTGTGCTTGAGAAAAGGGTGGAAGTTATTAGAGAAACCCTTTCTGGAGAAATAAAAGAAATAAAATCTAACCAAGTCAAAATCAAAAAGGCTATTAATGAGGTGCAATAAAAAATGGGGGCACTAACTACTAGGATAAATGAGGCAGAAGAGAGAATCAGCGATATAGAAAACAAAATGATGGAAAATAAAGAGGCTGAGAAAATGAGAGAGAAACAACTACAGGATCACGAGGGCAGAATTTGAGAGATAAGCGATACGATAAGACAAAACAACATTAGAATAATTGGGATCCCAAAAGAAGAAGAAAGAAGAGAGGGGCAGAAGGTATATTGGAGCAAATAATAGCAGAGAACTTCCCTAATGTGAGGAAGGAAACAGGCATCAAAATCCAGGAGGCACAGAGAACCCCTCTCAAAATCAATAAAAATAGGTCAACACCCCGACATCTAACAGTAAAACTTACTAGTCTCAGAGACAAAGAGAAAATCCTGAAAGCAGCTCAGGAGAAGAGATATATAACCTACAATGGTAGAAATATTAGATTGGCAAGCGACCTATCCACAGAGACCTGGCAGGCCAGAAAGGACTGGCATGAGATATTCAGAGCACTAAATGAGAAAAATATGCAGCCAAGAATACTATATCCAGCTAGGCTGTCATTGAAAATAGAAGGAGAGATTAAAAGCTTCCAGGACAAACAAAAACTAAAGGAATTTGCAAACACGAAACCAGCCCTACAAGAAATATTGAAAGGAGTCCTCTAAGCAAAGAGAGAGCCTAAAGGCAGCATAGACCAGAAAGGAACAGAGACAATATACAGTCACAGTCACCTGACAGGCAATACAATGGCACTAAATTCATATCTTTCAATAGTTACCCTGAATGTAAATGAGCTAAATGCCCCAATCAAAAGACACGGCTATCAGATTGGATTAAAAAACAAGATCCATCAATATGCTGTCTGCAAGAGACTCAATTTGGACCTAAAGACACCCCCAGATTGAAAGTGAGGGGGTGGAAAACCATTTGCCATGCTAATGGACACCAAAAGAAACCTGAGGTGACAATCCTTATATCAGACAAATTAGATTTTAAAACAAAGACTGTATAAGAGATGAGGAAGGACACTATATCCTACTTAAAGGGTCTATCCAACAAGAAGATCTAACAATTGTAAATATCTATGCCCCTAACATGGGAGCAGCCAATTATATAAGGCAATTAATAACAAAAGCAAAGAAACACATTGACAACAATACAGTAATAGTGGGGGACTTTAACACCCCCCTCACTGAAATGGACAGATCATCTAAGCAAAAGATCAGCAAGGAAATAAAGACTTTAAATGACACACTGGACAAAATGGACTTCACAGACATATTCAGAACATTCCATCCCAAAGCAACGGAATACACATTCTTCTCTAGTGCCCATGGAACATTCTCCAGAATTGATCACATCCTAGGTCACAAATCAGGTCTCAACCGGTTGCAAAAGATTTGGATTATTCCCTGCCTATTTTCAGACCACAGTGCTTTGAAACTAGAACTCAATCACAAAAGGAAAGTTGGAAAGAACTCAAATACATGGAGGCTAAAGAGCATCCTACTAAAGAATGAATGGGTCAACCAGGATATTAGAGAAGAATTAAAAAAAATTCATGGAAACCAATGAAAATGAAAACCCAACTGTTCAAAATCTTTGGGATACAGTAAAAGCAGTCCTAAGAGGAAAGTATATAGCAATAAAAGCCTTTCTCAAGAAACAAGAAAGGTCTCAAATACACAACCTATCCCTACACCTAAAGGAGCTGGAGAAAGAACAGCAAATAAAGCCTAAACCCAGCAGGAGAAGAGAAATAATAAAGTTCAGAGCAGAAATCAATGAAATAGAAACCAAAAGAACAATAGAACAGATCAACGAAACTAGGAGCTGGTTCTTTCATTGAATTAACAAGATTGATAAACCCCTGGCGAGACTTATCAAAAAGAAAAGAGAAATGACCGAAATCAACAAAATCATGAATGAAAGAGGAGAGATCACCACCAACACCAAAGAAATACAAACAATTATAAGAACATATTATGAGCAACTCTATGCCAGCAAATTAGATAACCTGGAAGAAATGGATGCATTCCTAGAGATGTATCAACTACCAAAATTGAACCAGGAAGAAATAGAAAACCTGAACAGACCTATAACCACTAAGGAAATTGAAGCCGTCATCAAAAATCTCCCAACAAACAAAAGCCCAGGGCCAGATAGCTTCCCAGGGGAATTCTATCAGACATTTCAACAAGAATTAATACCTATTCTCCTGAAACTGATCCAAAAAATAAAAGTGGAAGGAAAACTTCCAAACTCATTTTATGAGACCACCAGTACCCTGATCCCAAAACCAGACAAAGACCCCATCAAAAAGGAGAATTACAGACCATATCCTTGTGAACACGGATGCAAAAATTGTCACCAAAATACTAGCCAACATGATCCAACAGTACATTAAAAGGATTATTCACCATGACCAAGTGGGATTTATCCCTGTGCTACAAGGTTGGTTCAACATCTGCAAATCAATCAACGTGATACAATACATTACCAAAAGAAAGAACAAGAATCATATGATCCTCTCAATAGATGCAGAAAAAGCATTTGACAAAGTACAGCATCCTTTCTTGATCAAAACTCTTCAGAGTATAGGGATAGAAGGTACATACCTCAATATCATAAAAGCCATCTATGAAAAACCTACAGCGAATATCATTCTCAATGGGGAAAAGCTGAGAACTTTTCCCCTAAGGTCAGGAACGCTGCAGGGATGTCCACTATCACCAGTGTTATTCAACATAGTATTAGAAGTCCTAGCCACAGCAATCAGACAACAAAAAGAAATCAAAGGCATCCAAATCAGCAAAGAGGAAGTCAAACTTGCACTCTTTGCAGATGATAAGATACTGTATGTGGAAAACCCAAAGGACTCTACCCCAAAACTGCTAGAACTCATACGGGAATTCAGTCAAGTAGCAGGATATAAAATCAATGCACAGAAATCAGTGGCATTCCTATACACCAACAACAAGACAGAAGAGAGACAAATCAAGGACTCGATCCCATTTACAATTGCACCCATAACCATAAGATACCTAGGAATAAATTTAAGCAAAGAGGCTAAGGATCTGTACTCAGAAAACTATAAAATACTCAGGAAAGAAATTGAAGAAGACACAAAGAAATGGAAAAACGTTCCATGCTCATGGATTGGAAGAACAAACACTGTGAAGATGTCAATGCTACCTAGAACAATCTACACATTCAATGCAATCCCCATCAAAATACCAACCACTTTTTTCAAAGAAATGGAATAAGTAATCCTAAAATTTGTATGGAACCAGAAGAGACCCCGAATAGCCAGAGGAATATTGAAAAAGAAAAGCAAAGCTGGCGGCATCACCATTCCGGACTTCCAGCTCTATTACAAAGCTGTCATCATCAAGACAGTATGGTACTGGCACAAAAACAGACACATAGGTCAATGGAACAGAATCAAGAGCCCAGAAATGGACCCTCAACTCTATGGTCAACTCATCTTTGACAAAGCAGGAAAGAATGTCCAATGGAAAAAAGACAGTCTCTTCAACAAATGGTGTTGGGAAAATTGGACAGCCACATGCAGAAGAATGAAAGTGGACTATTTCCTTACACCACACAGAAAAATAGACTTCAAATGGTTGAAAGACCTAAGCGTGAGACAGGAGTCCAACAAAATCCTAAAGGAGAACACAGGCAGCAACCACTTCCACCTCAGCCGCAGCAACTTCTTCCTAGAAACATCGCCAAAGGCAAGGGAAGCAAGGGCAAAAATGAACTACTGGGATTTCATCAAGATAAAAAGCCTTTGCACAGCAAAAGAAACAGTCCACAAAACCAAAAGACAACCGACAGAATGGGAGAAGATATTGGCAAATGACATATCAGATAAAGAGCTAGTATCCAAAATCTATAAAGAACTTATCAAACTCAACACCCAAAGAACAAATAATCCAATCAAGAAGTGGGCAGAAGACATGAACAGACATTTTTCCAAAGAAGACATCTAAATGGCTAACATACACATGAAAAAGTGCTCAACATCGCTCGGCATCAGGGAAATCCAAATCAAAACCTCAATGAGATACCACCTCACACCAGTCAGAATGGCTAAAATTAACAAGTCAGGAAACGACAGATGTTGGCAGGGATGCGGAGAAAGGGGAACCCTCCTACACTGTTGGTGGGAATGCAAGCTGGTGCAACCACTCTGGAAAACTGTATGGAGGTTCCTCAAACAGTTGAAAATAGAAATACCCTACGATCCAGCAATTGCACTCCTGGGTATTTACCCCAAAGATACAAATGTAGAGACCCAAAGGGGTACGTGTACCCCAATGTTTATAACAGCAATGTCCACAATAACCAAACTGTGGAAAGAGCCAAGATGTCCATCGACAGGTGAATGGATAAAGAAGATTTGGTATATATATACACAATGGAATATTATGCGGCCATCAAAAGGAATGAGATCTTGCCATCTGCAACAATGTGGATGGAACTGGAAGGTGTTATGCTGAGTGAAATAAGTCAATCAGAGAAAGACATGTATCATATGACCTCACTGATAGGAGGAATTCTTAATCTCAGGAAACAAACTGAGGGTTGTTGGAGTGGTGGGAGGTGGGAGGGATGGGGTGTCTGGGTGATAGACATTGGGGAGGGTGTGTGCTATGGTGAGTGCTGTGAATTGTGCAAGACTGTTGAATCACAAATCTGTACTTCTGAAACAAATAACGCAACATATGTTAAGAAAAAAGAAAAAGAAGAAGATAGCAGGAGGGGAAGAATGAAAGGGAGTAAGTCGGAGGGGGAGACGAACCATGAGAGATGATGGACTCTGAAAAACAAACTGAGGGTTCTAGAGGGGAGGGGGATGGGGGGATGGGTTAGCCTGGTGATGGGTATTAAAGAGGGCACGTTCTGCGTGGAGCAGTGGGTGTTATGCACAAACAATGAATCATGGAACACTACATCAAAAACTAATGATGTAATGTATGGTGATTAACATAAAAATAAAAAAGTAAAAAAAAAAGAAAGCAGGGACTTCGCATTACAATTGTTCCCCTGGTGGGCAGGTAGCTGGGAGTGTGGATCCCCTCTTTGATCTTGATCCCCTCTTTGCCAGAATGCAATAAAGAAGGTTAAAAAAAAAACAAAGACAATCAAGTGATCTGAAAAATCCTCAAAGACAAAGAGCACTTGTCAGGCTGCTGGAAGCTCGGTTGGTGAGAGGTTTTCATCTTGGGAACATGTTAAAATCACCTAGCCAACAACAACCGAAACAACAACCAAAAACATGCATCCTGGGGCCCAGTCCAGACCAATGAGGCCAGAGTTTCTGGAAGTAGGGCCCAGGCATAAGAATCGTTTACCTATAAATGCTGTTAAGTGACTCTAATGTGTAGCTGGTGCTGCTCAGGGAGACACCTGTAAAATGCAGAAGAGTCAGGAAACCTAGCTTTGGTTGTGGTTGCTTCAGTGCCTATGGACCTCCATTGGCTTCTCACTGTTTTGAGAATAAATTCAAACTTTTCACCAGGCCCAGGGCATATTACTTGTGCAGCCCCAGTCATACTCACCCCTGGGTATCTTGTCTTTTTACCTTTGCTTATGATGTTGTCCCTCATCTTGGTAAAGATTAGCGTTAGACTTATCCATCTTTCTTGTTATTGCTTCAGGATTTTGAACCATACGTATTTAGAAATGTTCTCTCCACTTAAAAGTGACAAAGTGATTTACCTCTGCTTTTTTTAGCACTCGTGTCATGGCTTTACCTTCTCCCAAACGCTAACCATTCACACTCTTTCCCTTTCCTCAATTCCCGTGCACTCCTCGTATCAAGTCGGTCAGGTTTCCTGGCTTCCCCTGCCCAGCCCCCATGCCTGCCTCAGGGGGTCTCTCCACTGTGCCCCACTTGCCACTATCACTCCATTACTACTCTGTTTTATTTCCAGTTTATTTTTTTCTTTTCCTCCTCCTTAAAGGCAGGATTCCACTTTGCATCTCTGAATTCCTGGTGCCTTGTGTTATATTTAGTTTATAGTAGGTGTTCAGTGAAAGCTGTTGAATGCACAGATACATGAGTGGTGGTTATTTACTTGTTGAAAAGTGCTAAGAGCTTGCAACAGTTTCTTTAGTGCTATTCCAAGCATGATGGCTTCTATTCCTGCTTCTGCCAGGAAATAGGCATTGAACCCTCAACCTTGAACATTTAACTCCTCTCTGTTCATGCCTAAGGATCCTTAGATGTAGAATGAAGTCACTGAGCTAAGTCATGTTTTGGAGTCCTAAAAATCTGCTATTCTGGGCTCCCTGTCAAATGATCTCAACTCTGTCCATCCACAAAGTACATTTCAGCTAATTTCTGTGGGAGGAAATAACCTGACCTTCTTGTCTGCATCTTTGAACGATTTTTCTGAATGACTCGAGACAATAAGAACATCTGCCTGGAGTAAGCAAGACTTGGGCAAAAAGAAGCCGTGCATGCGTTTCCAGTTAATTGTGACTTGATTGTCTTCAGCAGCAAGGCTTTTGTTCTGCTGCCTGGTACGCACAGCTGGTAGAAACACAGTGTAAGCACATGCACTGGCATCTGTAGAATGTAGATTCCATTCACAAATCACCGAATCGGACATCCTGGCTCATGCCCCGAAAAAAAAATTTTAACTTTGCCAAGCCCAAGCTCTGGTGGCTTGGTCTGCAGCACTTCAAGGCATAAAAGAAAGGGGTGCCAGCCAGCCCAGCACTCTAGGGCCTCTGCCCGGGGATGCAGGTTACTCGTGCCAAGATGTGGGGAGCAGGGGAGTGTGGCCCAGCTCCCAGAGGGGCCTTGCTGCTGCCACAAGGGTAGCGAGCTCCACTCCCCTTCAGACGTGAGTCATTCTCTATCTCAGGAGGTTCACAGACCCTGTGACCTAAGGATTTCCAGGAAGACAGTGATCTATTTCACTTGCCCCATTCAGTTGATGAGTGAGTTTACTATGATCTGCGGACTTACTACGTGTGAGATTCTGTTTTGGAAGTGGGGATACAATGGTGGACAGATAGACTTGGAAACTTTAGAACAGTGCTTCTCAAAATTGGCTACACAAAGGAATCACCTGGGGGAGCTTTTAAATATTCCAATGCCCAGGCTACTCATGGGACCACTTAAACCAGAAAAAAATCTGGTGGCAGGATAAGACATTACTATATTTTAAAGCTCTCCAGGTGATTCCTATGTGTAGCCAAGGCTGAGACTCTTGGCTTTAGGATTTACATTCTAGAGAACAAAGAGATGTGTGAAATGAAATGGGATAGCACCTTTGCCAGGATGTATAGTGTAGCTGGTAGCACATGGTGACAAAAGGGACTCAAATGTGGCAGGCAGAAAAGACAGCTAGGTGGAGATCCGAGAGGGAAGTAGGAGTTACAGAGATGAAATATGTGATTAGGGAGTGAGAGATGGGTTTAGAGGTGTAAGGACAAATGTGAGGCACGGGGAGATGATTGATTAGAGCATAGGAGGACGCATATGGAAGGAAACTTTTCCTAGAGTAGTGACAAAGGCAAGGTGACACCCCCAGTTAATTTAGAGAAAAACAGTTGTAAAGGAAAATTTGTGGAAGAAGAGGAGTTCCGTTACTAACATCATAAACTTGAAATGTTTGTCTTTTCAGATGGGAATATCCAATTGACTACTGGATTCACCTAGTCTGAGGAAAGAGGGGATAAGCCTGGGAAGAAGGAATAGAACTAAGTTAAGCAGATACCTTTGGTTGCGCACCCCATATCCACCCTCCCTTCTTCCTTGATTTTGGAGCCCTTGTTTTGCGTGACCATGTTCTCATGGGAGGAGATTGAATCTCAGCTCAGGGCCAAATCCTGAATATTCAGCCAATTATTACAGATTCATTCTTTTTGCTACTGACTAATTTTTAATTAACATTTTATTTTGAGATAATTATAGATCCTCATGCAGTTGTAAGAAATAATACAGAAAGATGCTGTATACTCTTCACCCAGTTTCCTCCAATGATTCACATCTTGCAAAATCATAGTGTGATATCAAAATTATGATTTTAGCATTGACACAATACACCAGTCCTACTCAGATTGCTATTTTACTTGTACCCATGTGTGTCTGGGGAGGGAGTATTTAGTTCAATGCAATTTTATCACAGATGTAGGTTCCTGTATCCATCATGACAGTCAAGATCCAAAACAGTCTGATCGGAGACAGACATCTTTTGAATTACTCATTTATAACTACACCCGTTCTCTCTTGTCCCCAGCACCAACTGATCTTAACCCCTGGCAACCACTCATCTGTTCTACATCTGTAGAATTTTGTCACTTCAAGAATGTTGAATGAATGGAATCATATAGTATGTAATGTTTTGTGACTGTGTTTTGTTTCACTCGGCATAATTCCCTTGAGCTTCACCCAAGCTGTTATGTATGAATAGTTCTTTTCCTTGCTGAGGAGTTTTCCATGGTGTGATGGTTACCTTTCTGTGTCAACTTGACTGTGCCATGGGGCACCCAAATATTTGGTCAAACATTATTCAGGGTGTGTCTGTGAGGGTGTTTTTAGATGAGATTAACATTAAAATTGGTAGACTGAGTAAAGCAGACTGCCCTCCATAGTGTGGGTGTGCCCCATCTAATCAGTTGAAGATCTGAATAGAATGAAAAGCCTGACACTTCCCCAAGTAAGAGGGAAATCCTTCTGCCTGATGGTCTTCAAACTGGGACAATGGCTTTTTTCCTGCTTTTGGACTTAAACAGAGAAACATCAGCTCTTGCTGGGTTTAGAGACTGCTGATTTTTGAACTGGGACTGCAACATCAGATCCCCTGAGTTTGAGGCCTTCAGACTTGGAGTTCAACCATCAGCTCTCCTGGGTTTCCAGCTTGCCGAAGGTACCTACAGATCTTGGGACTTGTCAACCTCCATAATCACATGGGACAATTCCTTAGAATAATTTCTCTCTCTCTGTCTTTTCATGTATATATTATATAACATGTATTATTATATATCATACATTATATATATTATAAAAATATATATGTATATACTATGTGTTATATATATTATCATATTGTATTGTATTATTGTATGTTATTGTCTATATACTATTATTTCTCTGGAGACCCCTGCCTAATACACACAGTATGGGTGTACTGCGATTTGTTTGACCATTCACCCATTGAAGGGGGTCATCTGGGCTGTTTTGAACTTTTGGCTATTATGAAAAAAGCTGCTATGAACACTCATGTGTAGGTTTTTGCATGCACTTAGCTTTTCATTTTTCTGGGATAAATGTTCAAGGGTTCAATTGCTGGGTTGTATGGTAGTTGCATGCTTAGTTTTGTAAGAAACTTTCATACTTCTTTCCTGAGCAGCTGTGTGTTTTACATTCCTGCCAACAAGGAAAGAGTGAACTAGTTTCTCTATGTTTTTACCAACATTAGGTAACACCGTTACTTTTTATTTTACCATTATGATAGGTATGTAGTCACATCTCATTTCTGTTTCTCTTTGCATTTTTCTAATGGCTACCGAAGTTGAACATCTTTTCATTTTGTGTTGATTTCTAGGGCTTATAGTTGCATTTGGCAGGGAAAAGCAGAGAGAGAAGAGTCTACCCCATCCTTGAAGCAGGGCAATAACAAGGTTAGATTTGAATTTTGGAAATGAGAGGCAGTGGTCGGGAGTCAGTTGGGTTTGCATTCTACACCAGCCTTTCGGCTCACTCAATGTCACCCAGGCTATTGTGGAAACCACTCTAAGAGTGTTTCTTATCTGTAAAATAGGGAGAACAGGACTATTTACCTTGTAGGATCTTTGTGGGGAATAAATGAGATCATAGGTCTAAAGTGCTCACTGCAGTGCTTGACACAACAGTTATTGTTAATACAATCATGATTCCAGAAAGATGTGGGCAAGAAAGATTGGAGCAGGATAAGATTTAGAACAGAAAAACTACTAGGAAAATCTCTAATCATCTAAGCAGAAATGATGAATGCCTGAATCGGGCCAATGATGGCAGGAAATTTCCTCCCTTAAAGGTCATATGCCAAGAATACTGGTTTGGTCAAATCACATTTGCAGGATTCTTAGGCAATCAAGAGCTCTGAGCACACATTCCTCCCTTGTAAAAAAGCACAGCACTTGGGACAAATGCTCAGGAAATGCCTGATTGCTTACTATTTTATGACAAGCCTCTCTAGGATCTCTGCAGGGGTGGCTGAGCTGGAATCCAGAATTGAGACCTCCGTGAGGCCTTCTTGAAACTACAACCACAGAAGTGCCCACACCGTGAGGCCACGGTTGTCCCAGATGGGACAGGAGAACTTGCTGTTGAAAGTCAGCCCTTGCTCCCCTCTCCTGCTTGGTGGAGCCGCCCCAGCGGGTGCTGGGCAAGGGGCGGACCCTCCCCAGAGGAGGACTAAAGACAGGACAGCATGGCCTCACAATGGCAGTTGTGGGGCGCCTGGGTGGCTCAGTTGGTTAAGCGACTGCCTTCGGCTCAGGTCATGATCCTGGAGTCCCGGGATCGAGTCCCGCATCGGGCTCCCTGCTCAGCAGGGAGTCTGCTTCTCCCTCTGACCCTCTTCCTTCTCGTGCTTTCTATCTCTCATTCTCTCTCTCTCTCAAATAAATAAATAAAATCTTAAAAACAAAACAAAACAAAAAAAACAATGGCAGTTGTGTTGCTTTCAGAGAAATCAACTTCTTTGAGAATTTTCATTGTACTTCTGAGATCTCTCTGCTGAATTGCTTCCTGTCCCTAATGGGGAGCGATCCTCGGAGCAATCTAGTACATTCAGTTGGAGCCATGGCCCACCTTCACATGCCACTCATTACCTGTGTGACCTGGAGCAAGTCCCATCATCTCCCTGAACATTAACTTTTCATCTTTGAATTGGGAATACTATGTCAATGAAATCGTGTAGTATATGATCTTACTATACTGGCCTTTCTGCCATGCTGGTTACATGATTCTACACAGGTGACAAATTGCCACAGGACTACACAGGCACACTTTATGCTAATGTCAGTTGTCAGTTTTCTAGTTTTGATATTGTCCTATAGTTACATAAGATGTAACCAGTAGGGGAAACTGGGTGAAGGGTACAGGGGACCTCTCTGTACTATCCTTGAAACTTCCTGTGACTCTATAATTATCTCAAAATAAAAGCTTAAAATTTTTTTAAAGCGATTGCATTCCCTTAATAATTGATGTGAGGATTAGATGTGATAACAGATGTGAAATGGTTCTGTAAGCTGAAAGGCGCTACACACTCCGTGTGTGTATTGGCTTTCTCCCTCCTTCTATGTGTGGGGGGTGTGTGCGTGCACATGCACACATGTACCTGGGTAAATGAATGTGCTCAGAAGTTGGACAATTGAAGGAACACCTGCTTTGGTTCATCTTTGCTGGAGAAACTTGATCTCCAGTTTGGTAAAGAGAAAAGGAATAGAGTAGGGCAGGTGTGGATCCTGCACCCAAAGTAACTTTACCAAAGCAGTGAGTCCCCAAAGATTTGGATACAGTGATGTTTTCTTTTCCAAAGCATGTAGGTGGTGTGGTAGACATAGACCTTTGGGGCAGTAGGAAGAATATGGATTTTGGAGTAGATCTGAATTCAAATCCATATTCTATCACATTCTAGCTATCTGTCTTGGGACAAATCACTTAGGGCCCCTCAGTTTCCTCCTCAGTGTGGGGACCACATGCATGATTGAGAATACCATGTCTAGCATAGCACCTGACACAGAGTAATAAATGTCCATTTCCTTGGTGCTCCACTGGCTTCTTCCTTTAGCATATGAGGTGGCCAGGAGGGTTACAAATGTACCGAGCAACTGCGCTCTCCAGGGAAAAACATTTGGCCTGAGCTCCAGGAGTGTTTTTTAATTCCTGGAGATCACTGGCAAAGCTGTCCATGGGGACCAGAGACACCAAAAGATCATCTGACATATTCTGTAAAGATAAGGGGTCTTGGGCACCTGGGTGGCTCAGTTGGTTAAGCGACTGCCTTTGGCGCAGGTCATGATCCTGGAGTCCCTGGATCGAGTCCCACATCAGGCTCCCTGCTCAGCAGGGAGTCTGCTTCTCCCTCTGACCCTCCCCCCTCTCATGTGCTCTCTCTCTTTCATTCTCTCTCTCTCAAATAAATAAATAAAATCTTAAAAAAAAAATAAGGGGTCTTACAGGAAACCAGAGTGGCTGAGGTTTGCTATGTGGTTAGAATAATTATGACTGGTTTGAGCAAGGGAAGGAAAATTCTTTTGCTCAGAGCAAGTGTTCTGGTTGCACATGACCTCTGAATAAGAAGTGCTTATTCATGCTTGAGGCGGGGGGTAGCCTGTCTCCTTGATGCTCCTGCTTTCCAGTTCTGTGGCAGCAGGTGATTGGTAACATCTAATTTGGCACAAAGCCTAGGCCTCTGGTACTGAAAGAGTCGATTGTGGAGCCGCAGAATAAGGAGGGAAGGATGCTCAGCCTCCTCCCTGCAGAGGAGAGGTCATAAGGCTAGAGAAGCAAAGTGACTTGTTCAAGGCCATGAGCACAGGCCAGAGCTGGGGCTGCCTTCCTGACTCCAACACCAAGGTCCTTTTTTCAAAGTAGTGGCCTCACTGGGACACACAGAGGCCTCCAGACAGAGGGCCCCACTACAGCTGAGTGCAAGCCTGCCCTAAAGTGAACCATGGACCCCAGGTTATCTTCGATCTACACTGAGAGGCCAAGGGGAGAGGGACCAGGGAGAGGAGAGGAGTGGGGAAGATGGTGTTGTCTTCTGGCTCATTTGTGGACCCCACCCCTGAGCCTGCACCCCTCCCCCAGGGTGGTGACTCCAACTCCACAGGCTCCCACAAGCACTCTGTGTACGTGCTTGTCTTCCCTCTGCAGGACCCATTCACTGATCACACCCCCTCCTCCCACCACCATGGGATTAAGTCCCTCTTTCGCGCTCCCACAGGGTTCTGCTCTGAACACTGCACAAACGGTTTCTCCATCGGTTACTATCAGTTGGAGGGGCAAAGACTGCATGGCTGCTTTGTGTGCCCTTGGTACTTGAAAAGTGCCCCTGGTAGCCATGTAAATGTTTCCTGAAGAAAGGCTAGTTGGTTCCAGTTCTTTCTAGTCAGGCCCCAGCCCTAGAGCCCTTTCACATGTGAGATTTGGGAGTCCTCTTCCCAACTCTGTGGCTCAGGGCATCTGAGTCTGGCGTTCCTGCTGGAAGAAGCTAACACACACACACACACACACACACACACACACACACACACACACCTCCTCAGGTTGCCAGCGAAGAGGGTATTCTTGTTAAGGATGGCTATCCTTCCTTTTAAGGCTTCCTCCAAACAGCTCTGAGTCATGACTAGAAGGGTCCACAGGCAACCCCTCCGGGCTCTTGGTTCTGTACACCCTGGCATGAGTGAATTTAACATCTGTTCTACTATTCCCAAGAGACCCCCAAATTCCATGGTACATAATAGTTTTGTCATTTCAAGTCTTGTGTGTGGAGATGCTGTCCCATGGGAGCAAGAAATGTAAATAGTAAATGGCCTGGATGGGGGTTCATCAACGCACCAGCTCCTCTCTGGGCTCTGACTTACCATCACAGGGAAGAGGCGGAAGGTCTCCTGGTGAGACATAAAGCTTTGCCTGGACAGTAGAAACCACAGGGCCCATGAAGGATGTGACTTTTGGGATCATGTCGGAAGCCTCTACATATATGTCTGCCATCCCAAATGTGAGTGGCTTTTAAGATCCAACTGTCTTTTGAGGGCTTGATTGACTAGCATGCCTTCCCTGCTTATGCACCTACATGGATTGAGGCAGGAGAATGGGTGTGGACACAGGAAAGAAGGCTCTTTTTTCCCCCTCTATTTATCAAAATAAGGCATATTGGTACCAGAAAAACTTTACAAATCTAACATATTTAATCCAGTATATCTGTGTGAAAGGCTACAGTATCCTGGTTAATGGGGATGGAGCAGCAAATAAGATGTGATTCTAGCTGCAAAGTAGTTCATGGTCCCATGTATTTGATTTGCCTAAAATAAGCCCAAAGTTGATAAATGCCATTAGGAGCTGAAAGCAAAGAGATCAGGAAGAAAGAGATTAAGCTTTGGCTCAGTGGAAAGAGCAGGGTATTAAAGTAGTCAAGGATTCAAAGCTCCCTTGGTCTGTGAAGGGATGGGAATTCCCAGGATGCATATGGTGGCCATTTGTTTCCTTTGCCTAGAGCTCATTATCTTCCCTTTTGGGAATAGCATCTTAGTTTTCCTTTGAAGAAGTACTTTCTTTCTTTCTTTTTTTTTTTTTAAAGATTTTATTTATTTATTTGACAGAGAGACGCAGCCAGAGAGGGAACACAAGCAGGGGGAGTGGGGGAGGGAGAAGCAGGCTTCCCGCTGAGCAGGGAGCCCGATGCGGGGCTCGATCCCAGGACCCCGGGATCATGACCTGAGCCGAAGGCAGACGCTTAACGACTGAGCCACCCAGGTGCCCCGAAGAAGTACTTTCTTTCTTAATCTCTATCCACATGGGCTTCTTGCCTCCCTCCCCTCCCCTTCTACTTGTCCCCCAGCTCCAGTAGTAACTAATCAGTATAGTTCACGCCTCTGATCACACTGACTTATTTAGGAATGGAGTCATGGTTATATTGATGGAATGAGATTCAACATGGCACTTTCATGAGAATTCTTAGAAGAGAAGTTCTTATTGGCTATTGTTGCTAAATCAGTTAGAGATAAGTCTGAAGTCCTTGATTCTGGAAACATAGAGAGTGAAAGCAGAATTGAGAGGGAGATTCATGATGACATTGTTTGAGTGCCTGGATCCAGCTATGCCTAAAGTCTAATTTTTCATGTTAGAGGAGACACTACATTCCTTTTGTGCTTCAGCCATTTTGATTTAAGATTCTGACACTTGTCAGTAAAAGAATCCTGACTAAGGGCACCAGCTCCAACTCAAGAAAGAGAAGAAACATCACAGTGGCAAGTCCCTGTGCTGGGAAGTTTGGCAGAAATGTGGTCTCTCAAGCAGCATTTCTTTCTGGTCTCAAAGAAACCATTGCTACCTGGAAAAAGAATATTCTCCAGGTCTGGTTTCTATGTGGAGACTCTGGTCATTCCACCAAGAGACACATCGTATTGTCCTCTGAGATGTTCAGCAAATATGGAATTTTCACATAACCCACATCTCCACCAAGCAGCCTCCAAAGTGGAAAGGAGAGGAGGTGCCAACATTCTCAAGGTAGTGCCCTGTCGAAGGGTGGTTTGGATGTGTGGCTCTGTCTAAATGAGCAGGAAGTATCAGTGGTCTCTAGTGTGTGTCCCCTGAACTGTTGCACCAGACTCATAAACGAATCTGCTCTGGTCTCCCTTTTCCCTCACCCCCAGCTCATCACTGCCATAGACCTTTGCTCCAGACGGTCTTTCCAAACAGGAGATGTGATCAGGCAGCTTCTTTTTTTAAAAGTCTCTGGTGCTTGGCCAACAGAACAGAGCTCACATTCTGAGCACGGCCTTCACCACCTGGCCTCCGGGTGCCTCTGCTCCCAACGCTGGGCCTGCTGCTCCATCTCAGAGGATCCAGCACCCCCGACCACATGCTTTTCTGTTGCTCCCGCCCTGCTGTGCTATCTGACCCACTCTGGTTACCAGCTTTGGTGGCTGTCTTGCCATGGACATCAGGAAAGGGGGCCTAGAGGCCCTAAAGAGCTGTACCACATAGAGAAACCATCCCCGAGTTTCCACTGAAGCTACCCCCGGGTTTCCACTGAAGCTACCCCCGGGTTTCCACTGAAGCCATCCCCGGGTTTCCGTTGAAACCAGCCCCGGGTTTCCGTTGAAGCCATCCCCGGGTTTCCGTTGGGTTGTGCAAGACAAGCTCTGCAAGGTGGCTCCTAAGTTCACAGAGATACATCTTTCTGCAGAAACGTCATGTCCCGTTTATCATTCTGACTCCAGGAGGATGGGTGCAAGCAGCTTTGATGCTCTCTCAGGTCCCCAGGATGGGGAGAACACACAGCACCGGGTGGTTCTCCTTCAGCCATCTAGGGGCGTCATGCTAGAGATTGGCGGAGGAGAACAGCAGGACCACTGGTGCCGAGGCTGCTCCCAGAACTGTCCGGGTGGAGAGACTGGCCCCGAAGGAGCCTGATGTCTGCTCCAAGGCCAGGGCTGGAGGGGAGTCAGTAAGCTCTTGAGTACGATGCTCAACATTTTGGGAATAGAGAGAAGACAAGACTTCTTTCTCATTCTGTCCCTTAGTTCCCTTTCCTCTGGATCAGGAACTCTGTTCTCTCTTGTGGTTCTAGACAAACTAACGAAAAGATGTTTGTCCTGGACCAGGCCCTGTGGAGATACTGGTCAAAGGGTACAAACTTTCAGTTATAGGATGCTAAGTTTTGGAGTTCTAACATGCCTCATGGCATCAGGGTCTGGACACAGACCTGGGCAGGAGGCTTTGGGGGATAGCTTGGGAGTGAGAGAAGCTAGACTGGGCAGAGGTATAAATTGCAATGCAGCAGGGGACTTGCTGAGCCCACAGGGAGCCCTGGAACCAGTATGGCCTTTGAAAGTTGCCCCACCTTGAGCACAGGGATTGGGTCTCAGTACCTCTGACTGGGTAACCAGGCAGTAAAGGCGAGTGCATGACCTTGGGACAGACAGTTGCTTTCGTCACGTGGAGCTGTGAGTTTGGGCCAGCAGCATCCGGGCAGCTGAGGAGCGGGCACCTCATTCTTGAAGGGGTGTCTCAGCAGGGCACCCCGGCACCCACCAAGACCCTTCTGGAGCCCCAAAGCCAGCAGCATCTGGAGTCCACACCCTCATTTGGTGACTGCACAGGGAGGTGCTCTCCATGGACCCCCACTTTTCTGGTTTGCACATGCACCCTGGCCTCGTCTCAGATGTAGTTGCAAGGAGACAGAGAATCAACAAGAGGTCCAGGGACAGCTTGAGAAGGGCCAGGTGGGGCACACACAAGTGCTGGGGCTGGGGTGGGCCCTATCCACGGGGTCACTTGGAGGTAATGAATGAGAGGGTTTGTGCTGGGTGGCTCCAGGCCAGTCACTTATCACTCCAAGATTTGGGTTTTCTTTTCCTTGTAAAAAGGGATTCCTTCACCTAATAATATGAATCTCTGCCCTAGTTCCTCCCAGTATCGTGAGAGAAAAAAATGATGCGCAGCCGGATGCTTTCCTGCACCAGGCGGAGCTCTGCAAATGTTAGTCATTCCTAGGACATGGCAACACAGCTATGAAATGGTGAGGTTTGGCCTCAACCCTAAATTCTGGAACTCTCTTTCTAAAATTTCACTTTGACACAGATGGAAGCACAATTTTTGTTTAAGTGAAGGAATAACGAAAAAAAGTGGAGAGAACACGTCCACCTCCTGATTTGTGAGCGCCTGCTGGAGATCTGCAGGCGCCCTGTCGGTTCTGAACATGAATATGGATTGCGCCTATACTTATCCTGTTCAGCAAATTCAATCTTTTTAGATTTCATTCCGACAGTGATTATCAATTTGCTAACTTGGTTTCGGTTCCCCGGCTTCGGGGAACTATGTGGGCTATAACTGCAGGAACCTGCTGCCGTGCAGACATCTTGAGCACATCCGATTCCAAGCCGCTTATGAGGAGCCGGGGAGCTGTGAGCTCCACAGGAGCTATTCTGGTCAACAGGGCAGCTGATGGAAGTGTGGGGTTGTCAAGCAGATTCGGGGGTGACGTTCTCAGAAAAAGAGTTGTGGGAAAGGGGGGGCAAACCTAGACCTCTCTCTGCACCTTTGGTTATATAGACAAGGACCTGGCAAAAAGCCTTTGCCCAAAGTCCCAAAGAGCCTGGAAGGCCCTGCCAGAATCTTCTTGAGTTAAATCTTGTGGTTCAGCTGCACCATGTCAACTTAACCCCCTTGCTGTGTTCTGGGGAAGGAAGGAGCCCCCTTGACTTCTTAGGTGGGGTTTCCCGTCATGAGCACTGAGCAAAGCACTGGAGGTCCAGGTTTCTTGATGCCGTCCGCCAGGTGACATCTCTTTGAGGAGAGTTGACTGTTTTATCTTGTCTAGCCTTTGTCTTGGATCAAGATTATAGTTTAACACTCTGTAATTATTTAATTGGTCTTGAACCCCATTATAACTTATATACAACTTGCTGCTTTAACCCCACAAGGGTTTTCTGGCATTTTCAGTATCAATGTCTCTGATCATCAGCTGAGAAAAATATGGTCATAGTCTAGGGCACAGATGAGAGTAAGTTTTTACTCATTCGTTTATTTACTCTTTTCTTTATTCTACAAAAACTAGGCAGTGTTTGTATGTTCCAAACCCTGCCTTAGGCACTGGGGCTTCAACAATGACACTAACTGGCAAAGAAATATCCAGCCAGGTAGAGCTCACTTCCCAGAGAGGACAGACAGACCACAGGTAAGCAAAATATGTAGAGTATGCTACAGTGATGAATGCTATTGAAGAAATACAGCAGAGAAAGGGGTAAGGGAGTGTCTGGAGTAGGGTTTGCTATTTTAGGGAAGAGGGTCAGTGAAGCCTTTCCTGAGAGGCTGATACTGAGCACTCCAGCGGTGAGGGACAAGCCATGCAGGTTATGCAGGCGGGCTAATTTGCTGGTATTCCAGGGGCTTTTTTAATGATGCTGTCTGTGTTGGACATTACTCTGTAAAAATGGGACCGAGAGGAATGATCTGGAGCCTGTGCTTTGTGAGCACACAAAGGCCCCATGTGATCTTGTGCCACACTGGGCACCCACAGCAGGGCTGATCAATACCCAGAGTTGATGTTTGGGCAGCATCTTCTAAGTTTCCAGAGCTACAAAGGGCTTCTGGGACAGGGAGAATGTATCCCTGACACTCTGGGGATATCCCGGCAGGACTCCAAAGTCTCAACTGTTAAATCTGCGGCCAGTTTCATTATCAGGTAATGTATGTTACCAAAGCTCATTTTCTTTCCTGATATTTTTCTGTCCCTCACCCTACCTGGGAGGTGAAGCTCAGGGACTTGGCAAGGTCAGCGATGAGCTGGGGAGGGGGGCAGGGTGGGTGGAAAGCAGCATCACCAAGTGGGGCTCTGCGCTGGCTGAGGGTCTGGGATAGGTGACCTTAGGACCACAGCACGTGGGGAGGGCTGGCTCTGGGGGAAACGGGAGCTATTTTAAAGAGACCTGTGGGCATGTGCAGAACCTCAGGATGTTAAGAATGAAGGCACGCCAGGAACTGGCTACTTTCTCCATTAAATTTTCTTTTCTTTTGCATCATTGACCTGAACCACTTCACCGTATAGTCTGTAGACAATTTGGCAGAAGTTGGTTGGGGAATGTTTAATGAGTGCTTTTGCTGACGCAAAGATCTCTCATAAAATGGGGAATTAAACTTTTGAAAAAGCCACCCTGGGAATGCCGGTTGTAGCAGACGATTTGATTTCGATGCTGCTATGCATCTCCTGGGTTCATCTCTGGCAATGGCTCCCACTCATGAAGTGACTCCCACATAATGGTGCGGCTTTCCCTGGAGAGCCTCTGGTGCCAAGGTCCTGGGCACTCCGCCTGCCTGTCGGTAGCACATACAGAATGAAGAAGCTGGATTTCATGCCCCTAGAGCAGCCTCAAGCAGTGAGCACCCAACCTGCTTCTCCATCTCTCTGCAGGACCCTTCCCAGGAGTGTTCTACATGTTTCTGAGAGGGCTCCCAGCCAGATGAAGTGCCCTGGTTGTCCACACCAATATCCGAAGCCTTAGTTCCCCCCCTTCCCTGGTTTTTCTGCTTTCCCTATCGCCCAATCTCTGAGTCCTGCCCCTGCTACCTGGGATGATGTCTCAGATACCTTTTTTTTTTTTTTTTTTTAAGATTTATTATTTATTTGAGAGATAGAGAGAGAGAGAGAGCACAGGGTGAGGGGCTGAGGGAGAGATTCTTTCAAGCGCAGCGCAGAGCCTGCTTTGGGGGGTCTCACAACCCATGAGATCATGACCTTAGCCAAAACCAAGAGTAGCCTGCTTCACTGACTGAGCCACCCAGGCACTGCATCCGACGACACCTTACCTACAGCCAAATCCTCAACTCAGGGTCTGCTTTCCGGAGTTCAAATAAGGACAGTGACCATGTCTGTATTATGAGAATGTGCCCCTAACAAACAAACCCTATAGAATTCATATATGACTCATAAGCCAAGAAGTCATACTAACATTACCAAGAACTAAATGATAAAAGTCCATTAGTATCTTTTTGCTGTACTTTGTACAGACAGTATGGGGATCTACGATAGTTTCAGACATAGTTCATGATTTTCATGTGTCTACTAGAGATGCAAACAATCTTAACAAAAAAATAAAATGACTTGAATCCTACAATATATGACATTTATCATTCACCAGGACCAAGCATGATGTATCCCAAGAACAAAAGGTTAATATCAAGATGTAAAAAACTTAATGTAAATAAACAAAGAGATGCTGAAATAATATGATGAAAACCTACAAACATTTTTCATTCTAAAAAAAAAAAAAAAGTCCTAGAAAAAAAATCCTAGAAAGGTAGGAAGGAAGTAATTTTTTGGTCATTCACTCTAGTAAACATTACATTTTTACGAGTGAATTATTATATAGTTCTTAAAACAAAAATAAGGAAAGAGACTAGGAGAGTTACCTATCACCACTATGATTTTACGTTTTCTTGGAAGTCAGTCAAATAGGATACGAATTATAAATAAAAGGATCATCTTGGAATAGAGCACTCAAATACTTATTATTTGAAGGCAGCATGGAGCTCAGCTCAAGACCGTCAAATCTCTGAGAATATTATTTTTATTAAACCATTGTTGAAAATTATAGCTTTTCCACACAAAAGCGGTGCTTGATTAGGAAATGCAGTGGAAGGGCACAGGTCATCTGCCTTTTCAGGCAGGCAGGCAAGTACTTTAGGTTCTCGAAGTCTCCAGAGAACTTGTTGGAAATGCACGTTGTCAGATGCTCACCCAGACCTACTGAGTCAGAATCCCTGGGGGTGGGTCCTAGCCGTGAGTCCTTTAACAAGCCCCCTGGGTGATTTAAATGAATGCTAACGTTTGAGCACCACTGTTGAGGGGTGCTCCGTGACTCTCACCAGCACCGATGGAAGCCCTGCCACGCGGCCCACTAGACGTTATGATCAGTCCTGCCACCAGGTGCCCTTTCCAACCTTCTCCTTACCTCCTTCCAGGTGCTGCTGTTTGGGGTTCACCAAACACGGCTCATATACATCTTCTGAGTTGTCAATGCAGATTTCCACGAAGGTGTCATTATCCCCCCTGGAGTCCCCGGAAGCTAAGCAGCTACCCAAGATGTCACAGCTAGGGAGGAAGTGTAGAGCTAGACCCGCATTCCTGCCAACAGACCCCAATTCTCACAGGGGCACTTAAGGGTCAGCTGGGTCCCCTGCCCCAGCCTAGTTCCCACAGCCTAGCTGCACCCCCCACAATACTCGCTGCTCAGATCAGGCTGAGCTAAGGTGGCAAAGACGCTATTCTCTTTCCCTGTCCCACTGTGGGATGGCAAAGAAACTTTTTTTTCTCCAGAATCATTCTCATAGATGCTAAACCTGAACTAATTTACTGATAGATATTTTGATGGGAGAATTCTGGGTGAATTTAAGTTCTACTCCTCTGTCTCTCTCTCTCTCTCTCTCTCCTCTGCTGTGCCCCCTGCCCACACATCATTAGCACTTTGAGTAGCCAGAGTCAGGAAGGGGCCTGGAGGGCTGGGTCATTTCCAGGGGAGAGGACAGTTGGGGACATGGTGACCATCACTATGTGACTACGCAGGTGTGCTGTCAGCATGGACCACTCCCCTTCTCAGGACGGTTAGGAGGGGCGGAGACAGTCCTGAGGAGGTGTCCCTTGTCTCTAGATTCATGGTCAAGCTTCCTAGTATAGCGAGGCGGGGGGAGTGTGGTGACCATCTTATACACAGCCTCCCTATCTCTCAACACCCCACCCCTACTTCTGCTGGTGCAGTCTAGCGTTGGCTCTATGGTGATAGTTCATTCTGGTTTTTTTTTTTAATTATTTTTTAAATTTTTTTATTATTAACATATAATGTATTCTTTGTTTCAGGGGTACAGGACTATGATTCATCAGTCTTACACAATACACAGCACTTGCCACATAACACATATCCTCCACAATGTCCGTGATTCTGTTTTAACTCTGTGTGAGGAGAGGGGATAAACTTGTACCAAGGGTCCCTTCTGCGTCCCCCACCCCCTCACTGCCATGCTCTGTCCTTTCCTACCATCCATCCATTCTTGCTCAGGCCTTGGAGGCCCAGCTCACATGGTTCCCATGCCCTGCACGCTGAGGCACAGACATGCGGGACTGAAACCATCCACTGGTCTGTGTTCCCACCAGATGAGGGGCAGAGCTCCCGGGGCCCTCCCCAGAATAGGAGCTCTAGGTATGAGGAGCGCAGGTGGAGACCCATCCCAACGTGCAGACGGAGCCCCGAGCAGAACGGGCCATCCACAAAAGATGGCTCTTGCAGGGAGGGCTGCTGTCAAGGCAGAGGGGGGCAGACGCTGTCCAGGCATCCTTTGGGGGTTGTTTCCTTAGGAAGCTCTCAATGCAGAGCGGCCGGGCTTCTTGAAGCCCTTGCGATGTCCGGTCATCCCTGGGCGAACATTTTTCTGACGCTGCCGCTCTGGGCGGCTCTTCCTCTCCTCGGGACAAGACAGAGTTGGCTGGCAGGCTGGAGATCAGCAGGCAACTAATCACCTGTTGTAAGAACATGTCCAAAAATAAGAAGGAAAGGAGGGGAGATAGAGTTTATCATCTTAGAAAAACACGCTAAGTGCTGTGGCAGAGGTCTGGGTTTGAATATATGAAGTGACCCCCGAAGTGGGTCAGGATGGGAAAGGTTCAGTCTATACCCCATAAAGAGCTGCCGGGGGACCAGAGGGGGAAGGACTGCCGCGTGGTGAAGTGATCATCCGGGAGGGAAAAGCCTCCGGAACCTCACACCACAAACACAGGAAGGCCTAGAGGCATAGGGGCAGACTTAGATCTTTCCAGATGGAGAGTCTGCAGGTCTCCAGGGAAACGGAGCTGCCTGTGTGGCTGACCGCCACCCCCCCCCCCATCCAGATAGATGCAAGAGCTAGCATGGACAGGATGGCCGTGGTCTCAGGACTATCTGTGTCTGTGATGTCACACGTGGGGCCCACGGCAGTTGCCGGTGCCACGGACGGGCCAACTGTGGCCTTCTCACATCACTGCCCTGGTGGTCAAAAGCAAACCCACCCCCTAGACTTCTTTTTCAGAGAAAAAAACACCATGTTTTAAAAACTCAAATATTGATAAAGACAGCAAAGGGCAAGAGATATTTCACAGCCAGGTGAAATGGATTCCAAACTTCTTAACAGACTCAGGCTGTCGACATGGGTTACTTGAATTTAAAAAGAAGTAAAAGGAAAAGAGTGATTTGCCCTGAGGATTCAATTTTTAAATATTTATGTGAACTGTTTGGGGCAATCGCTTGGGTGCATGGCAAGTCCCCTCTGCCTCCTTCTGTTAATGGAAGCTGAAGATGGGAGCCTCCGCTGGCTCACTCCAAAGTGGTCTCCACGGCCATGGCAGGCATTTCAAATGTGCTAATGTTTTTCTAAAGAGATAAAACTGGGTGGTCTGGAGGAGAAGTTAAGCTCTAGTTTACATAACTCTCCAGAGTGCAAACAAGAGCCTTTCCTACCTTTCCTCCCCCTCCTCCATGGCCCTTCAGCGAAGGGCCCTCCAGTTCCTTTTCACATTTTCTCCAGCCTGGGGGGTGTCCTCCTAGCAGAACGGAGTTACTTTCTTGTAGGCAAGATTCAACCTTAACCCCGTTACCTGTAGAATTCCAATGGTTTCATTCAGGGGACCTGTTGGAGTGAAGAGGACCTGTGAAAACAGCCTTGGAGAAAGCCCATTTAGACTGACCCAGAAATAAATGCACAGAAGCCAACCCCACACCGGGCCGAGCGCGCCCCAGTGACGGATGCAACACACAGCACATTGTGTGTGGCGCTTGGGGTAGCGTTCAAGTGTGGGCGCCTTCGGCCCCATCACCGAAAGGGCTCTGAGACTCTGGTGTCTATTTTGGTTCCTACGTCGCAATTAAAACATAATGCATTGTCCCATTTTTTTTTCAGTTGATTGTTTAATCGTGAGATTATGGGCTATCATAAAACCTTCATTACTCTCATATTTCTTTTTGGCAGGGTATAGAAAAGTTAATTTGGGATTGGCTCCAGAAGCATTTTGACCAAGCCTTCCCGCTATTTATCATTCCAAAGGCACTGACAGTGCTAATGAATGTCTGGGGCTGTATATCATTTTATAAACACAAGTCGCTCCCAAGGTGGTGCCAATTAAGTCCCCAATAAAGGATTAACGAGGACCGGTCGGAACGAGATGTAGTGATCCCTTTTGACAATTTACCGGAGGCTTGGCCTGAACGCACGGTGTGTGGCTTTTCGGGGAGGCATCTGCTCCTTTATGGCCCCTGCTGACTTCTGCAGGGGCTTCTGCTCCCCAAGACAACATTTATGTCGTCTGTAGCTAAGGCTGCTCAGGCAGTCTTTGATGGGGCGCACGCAGCCCACAGCAGCCGCGGGAAGAGAGGCTAATGCGGTCCTGGGTGCTGGAGGGGAGGGCGGGCTTGGAACTGTCTGCCAGGAGAGGGGGGAGGGAAAAGATTAGCTAAACATAAGCTAGATGACAAAGGAAGCTCGAACGTCGGCTGAGCAGATCCATTCTGGAGGGAGATGCGTTCTATCTCCGTCCGAGCAATTAGTGAGCCTGACCAATAGGTGTTCTGCCGGCTGCAGGCGGCTGGCTGATCTGTCACTCAGCTAACTCACCAAGAGGTAGCCCTGAAGGGCTGGCTGTGTAGACTGTTTATTTTTAAACGTGGATTTATTCCTTGCTGTTTATTTGTAGTTCCTCCCTGTTAAAGTAAAGGTGCCAGACTTTGTCTCTCCATTCAGGCACCTAAGGACAAACACTAACTGAGTCTCGAAACATTGTCAGCAAAATGGAGACCTGGGGGTACCCTGCCCCCAGAACGGTGTGCAGGGACCAGCTCCCCATCCCACCAAGAGTTCGCAGTCAACGCCTCTTAAAGCCAGGGTCCTCAAGATCAGAGTTTTCTCTTGGCTTTAGGATAGCATAAAAATGGACTGAAAGTCAAAGTTGAGCTCAACAGTCTGATTCTCCCACAAACACCTGTACAGGGTCCCACACAGATGGGAGCTGTGGGGGCAGGAGGCAGTGAAAAGGTGGATAAAGCCAGATTCTACACTGCAAAACTGGGTCATTAAGATCATTGCCTTCTACTTCCTCCTTCCTGACAAGGACACCAAATCAGTGTTTAAGCCACCTGCCAAGTCCCCTGGCTACTGGAAGGTCATGCTGGAGCTGGAACCCTGATGCCCCTATTTCCCAGCCCCTCCCCCAGCTGCTGCAGTGCCCTTCCAG
This sequence comes from Callorhinus ursinus, assembly GCF_003265705.2. Taxonomy (NCBI): domain Eukaryota; kingdom Metazoa; phylum Chordata; class Mammalia; order Carnivora; family Otariidae; genus Callorhinus; species Callorhinus ursinus. The sequence goes on from NW_027397082.1 coordinate 30,267,432, forward strand.
CAAAGGCAGGCCTGGCTCCCCAGGCTTGCTGCCCCATGCAAGTCTGTGAAATCAGCGGAGGCTCTCCTCTGCATCCATTTCGAAAATAATGGCATTTATTTTATGTAAGTAAAACATGAATGTAGTTTGGTGATAAACACACTGAATAATATAAGAATAGAGTAAAAAGTAAAATTTTCCTTTGGCCCACCACAGCCTACTTCCTTTCTAAATCTTTTCCCTTATTTTAATATTTGCACGTATCATGAAATGGGATCATGAGGTATATATTGTTCTTCAGTTCACCTTCTTCATTTGCTAATAGGTCTTGGAGGACTTTTTTTTCAAGTCAGTACTTACAGATCTCCTTTCTTTTTAAACTGTGGGATAAATGATTGCGATATGTATTAATCTCACGTATCCATTTGCCTGTTGATGGACATTCAAACTGCTTCCATTATTTTTAAGTCAATACTTTACTGAGGTACAATGTTCATATGAAAATGGGCACAAATCCTAAGTGTATATTTCAAAGAATTTCCACAAAGGGATCATGCTTTTAATCAAATCAGATCAAGAAACAGCCTTTATAGAACTCTGCAAGAATATGTCCTTCCAGGCACGTCTCCCTCTCCTCCGAGTGCCCAGCACGCTGACTTCTTGTCCCCAACATGCCAGCTTCTATCATAAGGTTCAACTGAAGTGGTGACAGACAGAACCTTTGTCTTATCCCCAACGTCAGAAAAAAGGCTTCCAATGATTGACCCAAAGGATGATGTTTTCTGTAGAGTTTTGTGGCTACTCTGTCAGAATGAAGCTCCTCTTTTCCACCTGGGATTGCTGGCCGAGTGCAACATGAATGGGTTTTGAACTTTATTAAACACTTTTCCCGCATCCCTCGAACGCAGGGTATGTGGACAGAGAACTTGCTTATCTGGGCACCACGGTGTCTGCAAATTCTGTGAACTGAAAATGACACCAGAAACACACTTGGTGTTCCATAAATGTCTGTTTGATAAATGTGTCCATAGTTTCCTCCTGCACATGGGCCCCAGGAAAGTTCTGCATGTGGAAGCAGAAACAAGATGGGCATGGGAACCACCGCAGTCGATCCATCAATCAGACAAGCATCCAATGATTAGCCTGCTAAGCAGAGAACTATACTTATGGGAGGTGATGTGATGGCTCCTTTAAAGACAGTGGTCGGGGAAGTCCAGAGGAGATGAACTTCAAGCTAAGAGTCGAAGGGAGAGAAGGAGCCAGCCTTGCAAAGGTCTGGTAGAATTGAGGAAAGCCAGGTAGAAAGGTGGGAGACTGTGGAGCCCTTGGGCGTGTGTAATAAGCCCCTGCTAGTGTTCCTACTTGAGTTTCAGGTCTTTTACAGGGTTGAAGGGAACAAAGAAGACCAGCGGGTGAGAGTGCTAGGAGTGAAGAACAATATACAATTAATCCAAAGAGAAGGGTATTTTATAATGCATCCAGTTATAAAGGAAAAGATAAGCATATACTTTTTAAGTATAATTCAAGTGCTTTCTAAAGGGTGGTATATTGGGATTCTCCAGAGAAACAGAAGCAATCATTTGCATATCTGTATCTGCATCTATATCTAGGTATGAAAAGAGACCGACAGAGAGAAATGGAGAGATTTATTTTAAGGAATTGGCTCATGCAATTGTGAAGGATGGCAAGTTCAGAATCTGCAGGGCAGGCTGCAGGCTGGAGACCCAGGGAAGAGCTGGTGTTGAAGCTCTGCTCTAAAGGCTGTCTTGAGGCAGAATTCACTCTTCCCTGGAAAAGTCCATTTTTTAATCTTAAGGCCTTCAACTGATTGGATGGGGCCCACCCACATTATGGAGGTAATCTGCTTTCTTCAAAGTCCACTGATTTACATGTGAATCTCGTCTAAAGAGTGCCTTCACAGCAACATCCAGACTGGTGCTTGACTAAATATTAGGATGCTGTGGCCTCGCCAAGTTAGCACATAACATTAACCATCGTGGGTGGTATGGGATCACTCTACTTAAAAAAGAAACCCCAGCTATACTATGGAATTCTCAGGCAATTCTTCTCCACAGAAAGATTTAAAATTATAAAAATGAGAAAAAAATTACTGGGCCTAATCAGTAGTCATCTAAGTTGCTACTGAATGCTATTGAGAGCATTTTTTGGGTATGTACCTGCTTCGCAGAGGGACCAGCCTTGTAGCTGCAGCCCTCAGGCCTCTGGGAAGGAGGCCTTGGAATGTGCAGGGAGGGGACCACTTCCCAAGGCCTTGTGCCACAGGCCACACCTGAATCACCACCTTCACGTGGAAAGTGTGTGCGGAGCAAGTTGACCCACGAAAGAAGGAGTAAACAATGCGATATAAACAATGCGATATTCAATGGTGCTGGGAAGGGACGGACTTCCCAGAGATGACAATTGTGCTTTATATTTCTTCAGGGCTGTCCTGTGGTGGAAAGATCTGATTTTTTCAATGGGACCCAGAAGGTGGATGGTGTGAAAACCATGAAGGCAGGTGGTGACTCCAGCTTAACACGCGCACCCGGAGCTTTCAGCAGCGGAACACACCTTCCCTGCTCTTGGCGCTGCTGGATCACCTGTGAGGTGTGGTGGCAGGGGATGAGGCCAGATGGCCTTGAGCTCCTTCTCCCATTATGTGACCCTGGCAAACACTGAAGATGCTTCTAAGGAAAGATGACAGAGCCGGATCTCACACACATCAGAGATGAGGAAGGAGAAGGCAGATTCAGTGTGGACTGGAAGTGTGGCCCTGGGGGTAAGTGAGAAGGCAGCCAGGAGACTCGTTTCAGGGTCACCTTATGGGGGGGACTGCATTAGAGGCTGGGTCAGATCTTGCAGGGGCTCCACTGGAGGGTGACAGGTGACAGCAGAGAGCCAAGCATCCTGTTGTACCTCCCTGGGGGTGAGGACTGCGTTTCCCAATCTTAGCATCTCTTTACCCTTATTACCCCTATCCCAGTTAAGAGACCTAATTAGATCTTACTAGAACAAGTTCCAGTGGAGGTGCTACCCTGGAAAGACAGAGAAAGGTGGAGAGAGGGAGGGAGAGACACAGAGGAGGAAGACCTGAGATGCCTTCGATCTTCTTTTACCTTATTCATATAGATTTAGTTATATAAGAAATATACTGAAACATTTTCAAAAAATTCAAGCGATATTTGTGAAAGTACATTCTTGCTTCCTACCCCTCACATAGATTTTCTTCTTTTCTGACTTTCCTAGGACTTAAAGCCAGAGAAGGTGCCGGATGTGCCTGGGTGGCATCCTGATGCGGCATCTCCAGGCTTTGTTGTGGGGTGAAGACAGAACCTCTGCGCCAGTCGGTTGTGTGCTCTTCCTTTGGGCCTGGAAACCCTGAGAACAATGGGTTACTTCTCCCTGGGACTGTTTTTTATTGCATCTTCAATGCAGCTATATGAATGTGTTACTTGCTTAAAGATTGTCCTTTCTTTAACAAAAGAGCAGGCATATATTGTGTCAGCACCATAAAACTCTGGGAAGATGTTCAAAAGAAAAAATAAAGATGTTTATGATTACATCCTAAACTTTGATTCATAGAAAGAGAGGTACTTAAGGAACATTCATGAACTTCCAAGATCCTTCTAATATTCACATTTTTGCAGGTGTAGAAAATGAGGCCAACAGACTGGAAGTGGCATGTCCATGGTTAACATGGGTACTGCATGTCCAGGTCACCACTCAGTCCTGTGTCTTCTGACATTAGGAACAATGCTGATTATTCCTAGAATCATAATGCATGCAATGCTCATATTCTAGTAAGGGCCATGGTCCTAGACAGATGAAACTTCAAAGGCAGTGGCATAGAAGCCATGGTGGGTGTTGAAAGATGGAGTAGAAGCACAGGGTGGCCTGGGGGGCGCCTGACTGTTACTCGGTGCCAGGCTTTCCTTGCTTCTTCCTTTCACACTCAATAAAGGGTGACCTCACACTAACAGATGTTATTCCCATTAGGAATCAGTGATACTTTGATGAGTTTAGATGGTCTTATAACTGAAACCAAGAAATGTTCGTACTCGGTCCCAAAGCCTAGCAATGCCTGTCTGTGAAATTCAAGAGGGCGGTGCACACTCAGGCCTCTGCCAGTGAGCAGCACCCAAGTTAGCAGGATTGTCTGGAAAACAGAACCAGAACCAGTAAGTAACACAACATCCTTCTCCTCTTTAAGCCCCAAGTGTGCCTTTAGCTGACCACGGAGCACAAAACCCTGAGACAGCTATGAGAATGGTGAGTAGGGGAGAGGATAGGGAAGGGAGGTCTGTCTGAGACCCTGGGCTCCAGGACTTGCAGCCAGCAGAGTTGGGGACCTGAGGGGAGATGAGGGATGAAGGGTGAAGGGGGAGAAAAGCAGAGTGAGGGAGGTGGGAGGCTGTACACACTGCAGGAAGCCCGGTGGGGGAGGGGGGGAGGCTTGCCCTAGAACAATTCAGAGGCGAAGTATTACAGATAATCGGATCTCAAAAAGGACCAGGAGGAAGAGGCAAAACTCCACCATCTGGAGGAGGCGATTGAGCTCTAATTGGAGGCAGATTCACCTAACTGCACAAATTTGGGTCAGAAGTTCATTCCCCAAAACTCTTAAAAAGTAAACATTTATGGCTTGTGAAAGGCCACGAGGAAAGGTGTGATGTGTCTTCTTCTTCCAGCTGCGGCCTCGGGAGGGCACTTCTAGTAGCCGCCTCCTCTTAACCTGTACCACTGCACCCCGTCCCAGTTGCCTACATGTCTCCTCCGAGGCCTGCTTGCTGGAACTTCACACGTGCTTAGACTGCTCTTACTCACATGCTCACGCACGCATGCGCCTGTGCACACACTCATGCGCACACACGCACTCATGCCTCCCTGGAAGGGAAGTGGGGAATCAGTCCCAGATGTGCACACGCACCGTGGGATGGATGTGTTGGGATGCTTACTCGTCTCTGCTCACCTCATAACACAGCTGCTCCTTTCCTTCAGTCTGGCCATCTGTGACTGGGTGACAGTGAAGCTGCCTTACATTGTCAGCCTTGCCTCCATCTGACTGAGTCACATACTCAATTGCCTGGCTGAGTTTTGTCCTCAGTTGACTGTGGAAAAACACCAACTCCCTCTGCAAAAGTGTGTTAAAGTAAGATATCCTCAGATACTGTCCTAGGAGGAAGGGTTGGTCATTAGAAATGTGGGAAGAATGACAGGCGATAATTAGGATATATCTTATCCTTTCACCTCAGAAATTAGCCAAAAATTTAAGACTTCCTCGTCCTTATGTATTGGAACTTGGGAATTTAAAGCTTTCTTTGGGAAGAAATTGGCAGGGGGTGGACAGAAGTGGAGCTGAGAGTTGGAAAGAAGTTTCCATCAAGGAAGTAATTTATTTATTAGAGATGGGAGAAAGACAGATCAGCTGGTATGATTAGACTTTTCTACGTCTCTCCCCCATTGTGTAGGTAAAGAGTGGCATCTTGGTGGAGGAAGGGAGCCTCCGACCTCTCAGCCACACTCGCCGGAATTTATCCTCTGCAGCACCAACCCCGGGTGGTAGTGGTGGTGATAAGAAATGATGGCGACCTGCTCTACCACCTACCAGGGAAATACTGTAACTTTTGGCTGGGAGATGGAGGCAGAAGGAGTCCCATCTTCTTGGCCACAGCCGCCATAGAGAACCAAGGGGGAGTGGGTTGTGGTGGCTTAACTAGACTTTCACTGTTCTGTGATTAAATATGTTCGCTGGAATAAATGTTTCTTCATTTGCTGTATGCCCTAACAACCATTTCCCGAGACTTGAAATGGTGTTTTTACATCATTTTTAAACAGCTGTGATTATATCTCTAGGAAGCATGTTTGTAAAGCTCTTTGCACCACCATTCTGGAAGAGAGATAATATATTTGAAAATGTCTTACCTGGCACATAATATTAGTTTTCCTAGTGCCAGAGCATGCTAAAAATCTTTACCTTATGAAAAACAATTAACTCAAAATGGATCAAAAACCTAAACGTAGGAGCTATAACTATAACACTGTTAGGGAAAAAAAAAAAAAACAGGGGAAAAGCCTCAGGACATTGGGTTTAGCAATGATTTCTTGTACATGACACCAAAAGCACAGATAGCAAAAATAAATAAATAAATAAATAAATAAATAAATAATAGGACTTCATCAAAATTAAAAACTTTTGTGCATCAAAGGACACTGTCAACAGAGTGAAAAGGCAACCCAGGGAATGGGAGAAACTGTTTGCAATCATATCTGATAAGGGCTTAATATTTAGAATATCTAAAAGAACTCCTATAATTCAACAACAAATAAACAATCCAGTTTAAAAATGGCAAAGGACTGAGGGAAATGCAAATCAAAACACCATGAGGGGCCACACCACACCTACCAGGAGGGCAACACACAAACAAAAACCCGAAATGAGTAGATGTGGAGAAATTTGAACCCCTATATAATTGTTGCTGAGACTACAAAATGGCACAGCCACCCCGGGAAACAGTTTGGTGGTTCCTCAGAAAGCTAAACACAGAATATAAGACCCAGCAAATCCACTCCGAGGAGTAGAACCAAAAGAATGAAAACTGGAATTCCAACAGACGCTTGTCTACCAGTGTTCGCTGCTACATTATGCACAATATCCAAAAGGTGGAAGCTACCCAGCTGTCCATCGAGAGAAAAATCGATAAGCATAATGTGATATATGTACTCAGTGGAATATTATTTGGCCATTAAAACTGAATGAAGTACTGATACATGCTGAAAAATGGATGAATTTTGAAACATCATGCTAGCTGAAATAAGCCAGACAAAAAACCCACAAATATTGTCTGATCCCCATTGTCTGAAATATCTAGAATAAGCAAAATCAGGAGAGAAAGAGGAGTGGAGGTTATTGTTCAATGGATAGAGAGTTGTTCTGGGGAGATGAAAATTTTGGAAAGATACAGGTGCTACTAACTGTAAAACATTAGGAATATAATTAATATCATCAAATCATATACTTACAAATGGATGAAATGGCAAATTTTAGATTACATATATTTTACCACAGTAATAAATAATTCCAAAGATACGTTCTCAATAAAAAGTTGGTCCCTTTTCTGGAAGAAATTATATCACAAGGAAAACCATGTTTTACTTCTATACCCTCCTGCTTACTAACTGGGTGAACTTGGGCAAGTCACTTACCTCTTCTGGGTCTTAGTTTTATCAGACACGATGTGGGTTTGATGATGATTTGTAGAGGATTTTTTAAAAATATTATTTATTTATTCATTTATTTATTTGAGAGAGTGAGAGAGAGAGCATGAGCAGGGGCAGGGCAGAGGAGGAAGAAGAGGGAGAGAGAGAGAATGTCAAGCAGACTCTGTGCTGAGTGTGGAGCCTGATGCTTGATCTCACGACCCTGAGATCCTGACCTGAGCCAAAACCAAGAGTCAGACACTTAACCAACTGAGCCACCCAGGAGCCCCAGTGATGATCTGTAGAGGACTAAGTGTGCAAATATTTAACAGATTTTCATTAAAATATATGATATATTGTCTGTGCAGATGATCCTAACTATTGCAGGTGGGAAGGGTGGAATATTATGATAACCTCCCTTTACTTCCTGTTTTTCCTATTTTAAACTTTTTCCTAATTTGCAATCTTTCTTTCTTTTCTTCTTGCCAAGCCCACACGTAACCCAGCTTACATTGGAAAGGACTTATTGCCAAGAAAAATTTTTTTGTCATTGACATCATGCAACGCATTATTTTTTGTTACTACTCCAAGGGCCCCCTCCGTCTCCTCCGCGTCTCTGAAGTGGCTGCAGAACATTAGCTTGTCCTGATCCCTACCAGGGCCACTGAAAGGAATTCTTTCTTGACGTGTTCCTGGTGAAGATTTATGACAAGTTTCTTAAAGGAGATCAGGTAAATTGACCTCTAAATGCCCTTTAGCCATAAGATTCTATGATTCTTGTATTCTACACCCTACTGAAGGAATGAGATATGACCCACTTCTCTCCCCGTCTGTCCACCAATAAAATGAAGTTGACAAGGGCCCCGGGTGATTTCAATTTTCCTTTAGTAGAAAATGGAATTCAGGTTTTTGTAGATACTGATCTTTATGACTTTTTTTATGGAGCCTGAAAAGATCTGACCTATTATTTGGACTGAAATCTCCTGTGAACCACCTTCCATCTAATTTACATCCAGTTCAGACATGTGGTCTTCTTTCCTAATCATGTTCTGTTGGGGGAGCAAGAAAATAGGAACTGTGACACGTTAGAAATGCCTTCCACCAGATTTGCCCAGCTTGAGGAAGGCATGCGGGACCCACACTGACCATGTGTTGCCCCAACCACTGTGTTTCTTTTGCCCTCTCCGTCCCTCAGTGGAGCGTTCTGGAAGGGGTCACACATAGTCCACAGCAGGGAGACAGTGTTTCCCTTCAGGCCCCTCCCACCAGGTTAGAATCTCCCTGTGACTGTATCCATCCTCAGACCTGACTCTGTACTTCCTGCCCATCTGACTTCTCCTGGGTTTTGTCTCGCAGGTCCCTCCAACACAAAGTAGCCAGAACGGAACTCCATTTTACCCCAACTCATTCTTCTCTGCCTTCCGTTAACTCCGCTGATTTCACTCTGGTCTCCTCAGAACTATTCTCCACACTAATCTCTGGAGTATTAATTGGAAAATTCAGATCACATTATGTCATTCTTCATCCCCAACTCTTTCGGTGGTTTCCCTATTACAACAATAAATATCCCACACCTGAAACTAGTACAACACTGTATCTTAATTATATTTCAACTTAAAAAAAAATCAGAAAATGAAAAATAAAAATCCAACTTCCTTCCAGAAAGCCAAGCTCTGCTGTGACCTGCCCCACCCCCAATTTCCATCACACAAAGTAGCAGCGGTGGTGTGTTGTTTGTTTGCCTCAGTGTATTTTTCACACCACCCCTGCTGTCTGGGATCCAGTTTCTGTATTCTTCATCTGTTTAATTAGTATTGTTTAATGTTTCACTCAAAATCATCCTCTGAAGTCTACTCTCAGCTCTTCCCTTAGCCCTATCAGAACAGATACTGTTCTCTATTTCCATAACATTTTTGAAGAATCTTATCACTGGATGTACCAGTTGTGTTGTAACTTTCTGTTTGAGTGTCTGTCTCCTTAACTGGACTTTGAGTCTTTGAAGACATTGGCAATGTCACATTTATCATGTTATGCCCAGGGTCCAACACGAAGATTGACGCACGAAAGTCTGCTAGATGAACGCATGAATGGGTGAGTGATTACCTAACTTAGCACTGCTTTTTCCCTCCGGGCTTTTCCTCACACCCGCAGTCTCTGCTGAGTTACTTTGCAGATGGACCTGGGCCTCATTCATCCTTGTGCCCCCCGCCCATCTCTCAGCAGAGGCACACAATAGGAAATCAACACATGTTTGCTGAATGGACAACACTTTTGCTTAGGTTCAATGACATTTGGGAAAAGAAGCAGACATAACTGAAGGCCAGCTAACCCATCTGTGCCCAGCAGAGGGGAAGGAGTAGAAAGATTTTCCACATTAGCCTATTGGCTTCTTTCAGTTGAATTCATTCACGAAGATTTGCTGTGAAAGAGACTCAGGCCCTCTTAAAACTTTTATTAGTCCTCTGGTTCAGGCAGAGATCCTGTGTCTTACCTGCGGCACTCATCTGTCCCGGCTCCTCAGGAAGCAGATCTTTATAGCCTAAATGCCTGGCTTCCCTGCCCCAGGCCATAGGGCAGATCAGGCACTCCTTGGGCTGTCTCCAGATCAGGTGCCAGTGAGTGGGCATGTTTCTACACTGCCTCTGCATTGCTGCCTAGCCTGGGGGCTCCCCACCTGGCCCCACCAGAGTAAGCCTTCACCAGATCCACTGCACTCAAACCTCTTTGCTCTCCTATTATTAACTGGAGTCCTGTAATAAACTACTGCTGTTATCTCATTTGATTTAATTGTTCCTATGAGCATCCTCACAAAGATAAAAGAATCTGGACACATATAGAGCAGTTTGAAGAATAATAATAATACAATGAACATCCATGTATGCAGGTCCCTTCTTCAATCATGTTTTATGTCTCCCACCGGAGGTAAGCAAAATTCTGAAAATTACCATTCTTCTGTCTTTCTTCATAACTACATAATGTAACTCTAAGGGGCACACTGTGTAATTGTACATGTTTTTCACTTTATGGAAATGAAGTATTTTCTTGCACGTTTTCCTAAAACAGATTTTTTTCACTTAATATTTCATTTAGGAGAGTCAGACATGTTGTCTGCCATTGTGTGATATAGATCAGCTTTCATTCATTTCTTCTTGATGAATATTGATTTTTTTTCCCCTAGTGTTTTGTTAGCACAAACAGCACTGCTATGAACAATCTCGTACATGCTTAGGAAATATTTGTAAAAGTTTCTGAAACATTGGGAGGGGATTGGTGAACTGTAGGTTAGGTGTCTTTTAAGCTTCACTGAACTCCTACTGCTCCACATCCTCACCAATGCTTGGTATTAGGAGATATTTTAATTTATGACAATATGGAGTGTAGAAAAGAGTATGTTGCATATTGAATTTTTATATATTTGATTACTGCGATTGAATATATATTTATTTTTATTATTTGTATTCTACTGTAAAAGGTCTGTGTTTTATCCATTTTTGCATTGGGAATTTCTTTTTCTTTTAGATTTTTAGATTTTTATAGCTTCTGTATATTGCTCTTTAACATTGCTATACAGTATTCCATTGTATAAAAAAATCATCCTTTATTAATTCTCTCTTGATGGAAATTTAGCTTGTTTTCTAATATTTTGTTATTGCAAATGACACCTGAACATTCTTGTACAAAATGCAAGAGTTTTCTAACTTACATGTTGCAAATATATTCTCTAAGTTTGTGACTAATTTCTTTAAGCTCCCTAGCCGAAATGAGTTTCTTGATTATTTGACATTTTAGTGTGGGGATTTAAAAAAAAAAAATACAAAACAGACAAAATTGTGAATATCCATCATCAACAATTATCAGCTTGTAGTCAACCTTGTTTCATCTTAACCCTTTCTCACTCCCCCTGGCTTCCAGACTATTTTAAATAAATTTCAAACCTCATATCCTGAAATCCAAAACACGTTTTAGTATGTTCTATAAATGATAACGGCTCTTTTAAAATATAACTACAATACCATTATCACATGTGACAGGATCAGGACTTCTTTAATACAATGAAATAGTCAGTCAGTGCTCAAATTTCTTCAATTGTTTTATTTTATCTTAGCAGTCTGTTTCTTCAAGATTCAAGTAAAGTTCATACACTGACATTGGTTAATGTCTTATAATCTATATTTTCTCTCTCCTTGTAATTCATTAGTTGAAGAAACTGAGTCACCTTCTTACAGGTATTTCTACATTCTAGAATAATCTAGATGTTGCTAATTTAATTCCAGTGGTGCTTTTAAAATATTGGGGTTTCCTGTATTTCCTTGGTAATTAAGTTTAAAGGATTGATCATAATCAGGTTTTTTTTTTTTTAAAAGAACACCTCACATGTAGTGCTGTGTGCTTCTATCAAGAGACACACCCCTTCTGGTTTCCATTCTTTGAGAACCATTATTTCATTAAGACTTACTGGATAATCTAATTCCATCATTCTTTCTCTGTTTATTATCTGGAAATCTCCTATAAAGAGAAACTTTCCCCCAAGGACAACTTTATTATCCTGAGGTGAAATTCATATAAGAAAAGCTAGATATGCTTGATTATTCCCCTTTATCAGTTTTTAAAATAATGAATTTATTTCATTGCATTCTCAAAAAGTGATGAATTGGAGATGTTTTTCTTAAAATTTTTCTAAACTTTGAGATTTAAATAAGATTTATGCTTTTCAGGGTGCCTGGGCGGTTCAGTCGGTTGGGCAGCTGGCTCTTGGTTTCGGGTCAGGTCATGATCTCGAGGTCCTGGGACTGAGCCCCGCTTTGGGCTCTGTTCTAGGCAGGGAGTCTGCTTGAGGATTCTTTCTCTCTCTCTCTCTCCCTCTGCCTTTGCCCCTCCCTCTGCTCTCTCTCTCTCTAAAGTGAATGGATGAATCTTAAAAAAAAAAAAAAGATTTATGCTTTTCAATCTATCACAAATATAATTCTCACTGATGCTTAAATTGTTGCATTTTTGGCCAGTGGGAGTCTTTTCAAGATGGTCTCTGAGCCTTTGGACATAACTTCAGTAACTCTTGGTAACATCTTTGCTTTCTGGTATTTCACGATGCTCCAGATTCACATGGTGCCCATCTCGTTCTAGATTTAGAAACGCAATTTCTCCAGGAAGTCCTAGTTCCATTTAATTGAAAATATTTAGACTTATAATCTAGATGATAGTGATGCTCTTTACAACTCAGTGATCATTTCTAGGCTTTTTCAAGGCAAATAATTAGGAAATAAGTTTTTTTTTAAGATAAAATACATCATGATTCAAATGGGAATTGAAAATTCCCATTCAAAATGCAACTACAGGATCTTATTGAACTTTATCAATCTTACTGGATACACTGCAGTTTGCTCTGTATATAGGCATATGTTTATACTTTTTCCAACTGCAGAGTTTGTATGTACCATATCTTATTCAATCAATGACCTGCTAGTAGATATTTGCTTTCTTTTTTATTTTTTTTTATTGCACAAATGATGCTGCAATGAAGATCCTTATGCAGGCACATTTGAGCATTTTTTTTGCTAGAATGCTAGCATTTATTTAATGTTTATAAAGAATGGATGTCACATTTTGTCAGAAGCCTTTTCTACATCTTAGAGATATTTATGGGTTGAGCTTTTTTCTTCCTAATTTTACTAGTATGAATGGACCATGTGAATGCTTTTTCCAATAGTGAGCAACTCTTATATTTCTAGAACATGTCTGTCTTTGCTATAATGATTTGTGGAATGTGCTATTAAATTCTGTTTGCTTTCACTCATTTACAATTTCTGCCTCACCATTCCTAAGTGAGATTGTCTTTGGTCTTCTATTTCCATTCAGTCTTGTTCAGGTTTGGGGATAGATATCTTTATGTTCTAGTTTTAGATGCCGTCTATAAACCGACCCTCCCAAATGTTTACCTCCAGCCCACACTTCTGCTCTCCACTCCAGACCCATCTGTCCAGCTGTCTTTTCAACATCCCCTCCACCCCTCCCTGCCTCCAGGTGTGTGACAAACTCAGCAAACTCAGCAAGTCTAAAAACTGAGCGCCCGAACTTCTCACACTTGCTCCTCTGGAGTCTCCCCATTCTGGAAATGTCGGCTCCACCTTTCTAGTTTTTCAAACCATTAACCTCGGAGCTCTCCTTAGCCCATCTTCCTCACATTGACATGCATCCATGGGCACTGCCTGCCCAGTCCTCTGGCTCCCGTACCCAGGGCACACCCACGTACCACTGCATCCCTCTTCCCACACCTCCTCATCTCTCCCTTGGACTATCACACTCATCTCTTGTTTTTCTCTCTATTTCTGTTCAGATCATTCTCAACACAGCTGCAGAGGCCATTTTTTGATTGCATCATGGCCCTTTTTAGTCTCAACTAAAGTGGCTTCCCATCGAATGTGCACACTCTCTGCAGTGGCCTGCAAGGCCTCTTCTGGTCTGGTCCCTTGCCAGCTCCCAGAAGTCTTTCTCTACCTGTCCTCCTACTCAGCGCCAGTCACAATGGCCTTCCGGTGGTGGGTCCAACATTCCATATATGCCCCAAATCCTCTGCTGGGAAGACTCTTTCCTCTGCTATCCACACAGCTCTTTCCCTCACACCTTAAGATATTTGCTGAAATGTCACTTCCTTAGTGAGGCCTTCTTGTCTCAGCACTTCCCTTGCCCATCCTCCCCTTCAATTCTCTGCTTTATTTTTTCCATGGCTTTCATCGCGCTGAATCTGACTATGGATTGCATTTATTGGTTCATAGTCTCTTAGCTCCATGAGGACTACCATATCTGTTCTGTTTCTTTTGTTCACTGCTGCTACATTTCTTGGCACCCAGAAGAGTGTTAACTCATAGCTGTGTTCAGTAAAAATTTGTTGAACTTGCTTTCCAGGTATTAGTGCGCCTCAGTCATCATCTCATTGATAGTTCTTGCTGGATTAGGTTTGCTAATATTTTATTTAAGAATTTTTGTTTCTGTGCTTATGAGGGAAATTGGCCTATAAAATCTCTTCTTCTTATGTGGGTCTTGTCTGCCTTTGCTATCAAAGGAATTTGAGAAGTATTTCCTCTTTATCTACTTTTCTTGAGCATTTTATATAAGATTGGAATTGAAATTTGCTTTTTTGTTTTCTTCAAGGGAAGATCTTTTTAGTAAAGATTTAATTTAAACCTTTATGTTTTATTCATGAGTTGCTTTGTAAACATGTTTCTCTGTTAAGTTTATTTTTTAATTAAGAGTTTTGTATTTATTGACACATGCCTGTAATTATTTTAATTAAAGTTCATTAAAATCAAAATTCAATTAAATATTCAGTTCCTCAGTCACACTAGCCACCTTTCAAATACTCAAAAGCTACAAGTGGTTAGTGGTTACCATACTGGACAGCACAAACAGAATATTTTATCATCACAGAAAGTTCTATTGGACAGCACTGGTTTAGAATATTCTTCCCCCAGATATTTTCACATCTGGCTTCCTTTTACCGATCATATGCTGGCACACACAACTCCAGTGTGTGGCTTTTCTGAATACTCAGTTTAAAGTACACCCACCCCCACCCACAATGACATCACCCTGTTCTATCTTCTTCATAATCCTACCACTTTACAAAAGAATCAGGTTTCTCTGTCTTCCGCCATTCTTGACATACACAGTTCCTAAGAACAGGGACCTTACTGGCTTATTTACCACTGAATCTCCAGAGTATAGAACAGTGCCTTGGATAGAGTAGGTGTTCAAAAATTATATATTAAGTAGATTGAGGGATTGGGAAACTTCATCAATGCCAAGTTGAGATTTTTAATTTTAAAAAAGGCATAAAGTAATATATAATATTATCTTTTTAATCTCTAATGTCCCACTTCTTGTTCTTAATAGTTTTCATTTGTGCCTTTTCATTCTCTCTTACTTATGTCTTATTAATCAGTCTCACCAGAGGTTTGCTTATTTCATTAGTTTCTTTCAGAAAAATGACTTTGACCTTACTGAGGATCTCTATTGTATATTTGCTTTCTCTGTCATTAATGTCTGCTCTTACTTTATTACATCCTTTCTTCTGCCAGCTTTGGGTTTATTCTGTTGACTTTGTATTAACTTCTTTTTCTTTTAACTTAGCTCAATAATGTAAAGCCTTTTTTCCTCTCTAATATAAATAAAAATATTTAAATCTCCTTTGATGTAATGCTTTAGCTAAATATTGTGAGTTTAGATATGTTGTATTTTCATACAAATTCATGCAAAATTTTACTAAATTTTCAGTATTTTTTAAAGTTCCATGTTATTTTTAATCCATGAAATGGCCAGAAAGATGTTTTTGTTCTGTTTTATTTTTTGTTTTATTTTTGTTTTGGAGTGGTTTCTTTATTGTTATTATTATTCCAAAACGTATGAGGCTGTTTTTAGTTACTTTACATCATGGTGAAGGAAATTTTTTTTCCTGCATGTTATAGATTCTTTGGAATTTGTTGGGACTTCCTTTAAAGCTTGATACTGGGTCAATTAAAAAAAAAAAGTGTACCATATGTTCCTGAGAAGAATGTTTATTCTATAATTATTGTGTACTGTGTTCCATATGTGCCCACTAAAAACTTAATTTGGAGTGTATTGTTGCAGTGAGGCTCGGGTGACCCCATAGGAAAGGAAGCAAACAAGAAAAAGGAAGTCCCTTCTCTTTTAGCCTTGGGGTCTTCCTCTAGCTCCACCTGTTGGTAGAGACTGGCAGAGAGTGGCCGGGCCAAAGAGAAAGGGAGTTACAGGGTTCCAGTCCCAACATCTCAAAGCAGATAAGAAAAGAGCAGGTGGGCATTCATGCTATGAACTGATGGGTATCATTTACTTATTTATGCACATCTGAGGTTCCAAAACACTGCTACAGGGAGCATCAACCCATGACAAATCTGTAGTTGTGGGCACAGTGTCTACTCTGGATTTATAAAAACAACACCAGAGAGAAATGAAGGAGCAGAGATACAAAAATTCTTTTGAAGAATTTAGTCTTTTCCTGTGTCTTGCCTTCTCAAATATCTGTTAACCAATACACATGTGAAGTATTTATCCTTCAGCAATAAATGACCATTGTTCGATAAAATTGACAGGATTGCCACAAGATAGAAGAGTCTCCAACACAGTTTTGATTCATCCATACAGTTGACACGATCCTATCCATATTGCGTTTCTTGGGCCTTCTGCTTGCCACTGATCACAGTTGCTCACTGACCGACGAATGGGGCCATCATAACACTTTGTGAGCTATGACAGGGGACAGGACAGTGACACTCTGTTTGGTGCACTGTGCTAGGCACATGGGAGCTGCAAAGACCAAACAGAACCAGCCTCTTGGGGACCTACAATTTGACCAAAGAGGAAAGACATGGGAGGCTGACTACAATAGAATGACCCCATCACTTTTCAAGGTACCACCACATTTTCAGGTTGCTGTGGCCCAAGATCTCAGAGTTATCCAACTCTCCTCCCGTCTCGTAGCCAGTCAGCCACTGGATACAGCTGATTGTCACCATGGCATCCTCAGGAAGCCTGAGATCTTTTCTTCCCAAACACTTCTTTAGAGGACCTCATCAGTCCAGTGAACTTTCTCTTTAGATTCAGGCTCCCTGCTCTTCAGCAAGTCCCCTTCACGCTACCTCTTGGTGAATCTGTATGACTCAACACTTTTACTGTGTTCTTCCTCTCAATAGAAAGCCTCAAGGCTACCACTCCCAAGGGTGTACAAGACACGATCTAAAATCCTTATGCAACTTCCAAGTTCCCCTCGCTGCCCTGTCCAGTTTTCCTTTTCAACTTGGTGTTTCATGCTTTCCCACATCCCCTTGTTGCTCATCTTGCATTCCTTTAACTTGTATCTGCCCCCTCTCTCCTCCACCAACATTGCCAGAGAAGGAAATGTTGATTACTCCTTTAGACATCTTTAGAGAAAAAAAAAAAAAAGTCGTTTTAAGAAACTAGTCCTGGGGCATGTGGGTGGCTCAGTTGGTTGGGTGTCTGACTCTTCATTTCAACGCAGGTCAGGATTTCAGGGTCATGAAATCTGGCTCGGCATTGAGTTCTGTACTCAGCACAGTCTGCTTGAGATTTTCTCTCTTCTTCTCCCTCTGCCCCTCCCCTGTGCATGCTCCATCTCTCTCTAAAAAAAAGAAAGAAAGAAAGAAACGAGTTCCTCATGGGATGCTTGCATTTGAAAAGGAGTCATCCTGATTACCTAATCCAGTATTACAATTTGGATCTCTAAGATGGTTAAATAAATGAAAGAGTTTATTTTTTGTTTTCATTCTCTGGGGAAAAAGCATAGCCATCATTGCTCACAAATCATAAAATAAATACCTATATATTTCACAAATGCCTCCTTGGAAATGTTACATCTTTTCCAAGAACACTTACATAATTTGCAGGATCTACTGCAAAATTAAAATGTGAGTCTCCTTGTTCAAAAATTATTAAGAGTCTTGAGACGGCAACAGCAGAGCATTACAACTCTGGAGCTCAGCGTTTTATGTAACTGCATGGGTTGCTTGCCCATGAATCCAGCCCTGATCCTTCCTTGATATATTTGACTTTATTCCTTGGGGAATTCTAAGAAATGTGAGCTAAATAGCTAAATGCAGTGCTTACATATGTAAACTATATTACCTAAAGCTCCTGATATCTCTGACAGAGGCAGATGATCCTCTTGATTAGAGGCACAACCCCAGGGACAATATTGTGTGCATCTAATCTTGATTGCACCAGTTCTTAGCAAGTTACTTACTCTGTAGCTCAGATTCCCCTCATATGTAAAGTTGGGATAATAATAACACCCACATCATTGGGCTCTTAGAAGGATTTAATGATTTAATAAAAGTAACATACTTAGGACTGTGCCAAGGGTATAGAATGCTCTATAAAAGTTTGGGGTATTAAAGTGATATCTTTCTTTTTTTTTTTTAAGACTTTTTATTTATTTATTTGACAGAGAGAGACACAGCGAGAGAGGGAACACAAGGAGGGGTAGTAGGAGAAGGAGAAGCAGGCTCCCCACTGAGCAGAGAGCCTGATGTGGGACTTGATCCCAGGACCCTGGGATCATGACCTGAGCCAAAGGCAGACGCTTAACGACCGAGCCACCCAGGCACCCCTAAAATGATATCTTTCTTTGAAAAGATTTCTGATTTCATTTTTTATCCTTCATTAAATACTTTCCATGTGTAGCTACATTTTATTGCAAAGTTTTTGAGTAACAACTAGAAAGAAAAACCAAGCAAATTACCACTTAGGGCACTAAGATTAGGTCATAATCAACAAGAAGCAGGTTAACCTTGATGCCAAGGCTAAATTAATTAATCGATTTGTTGGTTGAATTGATTATTCATTCTTTCAAAAAATATTTGCTTTTGCCTGCTGATCCCTCCAAGAGGTTGGAAAGGCATAGATGAGCAGAGCACAGTCCCAACTATCACAATACGACATAATGTGGCACCACAAGAAAAGTAAGTAAATGAAGCTTAGGATGTCCAATGGAAAGGAGCTTGATTCCTTCCTAGATGAGAGCACGGTAGAGAGAATCAGGGAAACCTTTGCAGAGAAGAAGATGATGGTTAAGGTAGCTCTAAAACAATGAATAGGCATTTGCCAGGCAGACTCACTCAGGGTAAAAGTATATTCAAAAGACTGATGATGTAAAGGAATCAGGCATGACCAGGATGGACAGGAAGTTTAGTGTGGTAGAAGCTTAAGGTTCAGGCTAAGAGTGAGTGCAAAGAGAACCACAAGGTTGTAAGCTGAGTGGTTGCCAGACCTCAGGAGCAGCCTCATACAGCACTCTAAGGAGTCTGGCTTTTAGCCCGTGCACCATGGAGAATCTGGAAGACTTGGAGGATAGAAGAGGCAGGTGGAGGGTGGACAGTGAGATAAAGTGGACACCTAACAAAGTGACTGCTTAGAAGGAACTGAATTTTCCTCGTCTGAATGGCATCTTAACACACTGGGACCTCGGCCAGTGAGTGAGATCCTGCTCCCCTTTTCTACCCAACTGATCGAGGAGCAGATGCTTGATTCAAATCAAACCAGGCTGAGAGAAAGTGTTCTTGTTTGGTTGATTTGGTTTGTTTTTGTAATAAAGGAGAGGCTTTAGGTGCTGGAGCCAGTATGAAATAGCCTTTGGAATTAAAATGGCTGTTTTAATCAATGTTACTTTAATATGACAACTACAGGAATCTATCCGTTGGTAGACTTTATACAATATTTTCTTTTTTTTTTCCCTTTTAATTTTTTATTGTTATGTTAATCACCATATATTACATAATTTGTTTTGGTGTAGTGTTCTATGATTCATTGTTTGTTCATAACACCCAGTGCTCCATGCAGAATGTGCCCTCTTTAATACCCATCACCAGGCTAACCCATCCCCCCACCCCCCTCCCCTCTAGAAACCTCAGTTTGTTTTTCAGAGTCCATCATCTCTCCTGGTTCGTCTCCCCCTCTGACTTATATTTTCTTTTTTGATCACAGAACTTAAACAGAAATTTTGGCCTGGAATGGGAAGAAGGGGATATTATTTGATGTGTATTTGCATTGGACACAGGTAAATTTATTTTTTCATCAGACATCCACTATTTGACTCAAAATCTACACTGAGCTTTGCACTTCAAAAAAAAAAAAAAACCTGTAAAAAAAAAAATGGAAAGAATGCATGGAAGAGATCCAATCTTTTTGCAAATGATGGATGATTTCTAGGGTGGATTTTTACCCTTGTTCTCAACTCCCTGAGAGCCTCCACAATAGTTTCAGCTGCACCACCCCCGCCTCACTTGGTTTTCAGTGGACAGTCTGATACAGTTTGATATAAAGTTGCATTAGGAATTGGGGATGGTTTTTAGTCCACTCCACCTGACCTTCCTTGGTGGAATTTTGTCAGATACTGCTGTCAGAATCAAGTAGAACACCAGGCAGCAGGGAAGAGAGGAACTCCTAGAGAATGCAAGTCCATGTAACCTAGGTAATCTTGCATATTGATATCTGAGAGCACATGAGGTGGGTGAATTATGGTGCTGTGTTCTTTTTAGTGTGGTCGCCAAAGCCAACAATGCCAAGTCCTTGCTAATGTCAGGTTTTATACTCCTTGAAAGCCACAGATTAGTTGGCAGTTGCTGTTTCCTATCAGATCAATTCGGAGATTAGTTGGGAAAAGTCCATATTGAGCTGACCTCATAGCTGTCATGCCAAATGCCTGTGGGACTAAAGAGTTGCACAGATATCTGTCCACATGTACATAAGAGATATGGATGCTGTATGTATAAGCATGCATCCAATTCTCAATTTTCTTTGGCAGAGTTGTGGCACAGCTAATAAAAGTTATTTGTGTTTGCATTTAGATTGTATTAGATCAACTTCTGTGTTTATGGAGAGGCTACATTTGGAAGCCAACACCAACATCTGATTGCTTGCTTTAACACTTCCAGCTTTGCGACCTAAACTTCTCTGTTTTGATTTCTTTATCTGTCAAATGAGTATAATAATACCTATCCTATCTAATTCATATTGTGCTTTGAAAGTTAAAAGTCATCAAGTGGAAAATTAGAATTTTAATGAAGTCTGATTTATCATATTTTTCTTTTATGGTTTGTATCTTTGTGTTCTAGTATCTAAGGAATCTTTGCCTCACCTACAATCAAAAAGACTTTCTGTATAGAATTTTGCAGTGTTATATTTTATCTTTAAGTCTATGATTTATTTCAAATTGATTTCTGCACGTGGTTCACGGGAAGACTGAAAGGTTTTATTTTGTTTTGTTTGTTTTACAAGGTTGGCCATTTGTTCTAGCATTGTTTGTTGAAAATACTTGTCAGTTAATTGTCTTGTATTTTTTTGAACATCAACTAACTTTTTATTCTGTTCCATTGATCTATTTATTCATCTTGCACCAATTCCACATTGTCTAGATTACTACAGTTTTACAGTAAGTCTTGAAATTAAGAGGTGTGTCTTCCAACCTAGCTCTTTAAAAATACACTATTAAGAAAATGAAAAGACAATTCAGAGACTGGGAGAAAATACTGGCTAAGCACACATATGATAAAGGACTTGTAACCAGATTATACAAAGAGCTCATAAAACTCAGTAAGAAGACAAACAGTTCAATTAAAAAATGGGGGAATGATTTATATAGACATTTCCCGAAAGAAGAGATACAGATGGCAAATAAGCATCTGATGAGATGCTCCTCCACAATGTTAGATATTAGGGAAATGCAATATAAAACCATAATGAGATACCCCTACATACCTACTTGAGTAGCCAAAATTAAAAAGACTGGCAATATCAAGTGCTAGTAAAGACACAGGGCAACTAGAACTTTCAAATATTGTTGGTGGAGTACAAAATTGTAAAATTACATTAGAAAACTGGAAGTTTCTTATAAAGTTAAATATATACTTGCCATACAATCCAGTCATTCTGATCTTTGATATTTACCCAAGATTAATGAAAACAAATCCCACTCAAAGACCTGTGGGCAAACATTCATAGCGACTTAATTCACAATCACCAAAAACTATAAACAACACTAATGTCCTTCTACTGGTGAATGGAAAAATGAACTTGAGGTACATCCATACGCAGAATACTTCTCATCAATAAAAGGGAATGAACTATTGACACATGCAATAGCACAGATGAATATCAAAAACATTATACTAACTGGAAGAAGCCAGATGCAGGGGCTACAACCTGCAGGATTTCATTTGCATGGCTTTCTGGAAAAGTTCAAAGGATAGGGACTGAAATTAGAATAATGGTTTCCAGGGGTGATGGGTGGGTGGGGATCAGTTACAATGAGCCATGAGGTCACTTTCTGGAATGATGGAGTGTTCTATACTTTGATTGTGGTAGTGGTTACATGACTGCAAATATTTGTCAAAACTCATAGAACTGTACACCTAAGAAGAGTGATTTTTACTGCATGTAAATTATACCTCAATAAACCTGACTTGTTAAAAAGTCATTACACAGTTGACCTGAAAGTCCTACCACATAAAAGCAAGTGTTCCAGCTTTAGACTTTCCACTCTTCCTTTGGAGGATGAAGGGCGAAATTTCCCACGTGGCAAGTGTGATTGTGATCCTAGGCAAGTCCATACGCTCCCTACTCTGTGCATTTAGAACTTTTGCTTTTACCTTGTTACTAGTATTCAGAGCACTTGTCAATATTATCTGTCCTATCTACCTACCTACCTACCTACCTACCTACCTACCTATCCATCCATCTATGGAATCATGATGGCATGTCAATTGGTGAAACCACTTTCGAAAACAGTTCCTCATTAACCAATAAAGTTAAATATTCATCTACCTTCTGACCCACAATTTCACTTGTTTATATATCCTTGGGCAAAACTTTCACACAAGGAGGTCACAGTAGCACTATTCACAGAGATTCTGAAAACAATCCAAATGCTTATCAACAGGAGAGTACATGAATAAACTCGGGTGTGTTTACACAATGAAATGTAAACTAACTCGAGAGGCGTGACACAAAATGAATAAACCCGAGCTACAGACAATTAAATGTGAAAATAAACCCAGGAGATTATATACAGCATCATACCATTTTTATAAAGTTAAAAAAAAACCTAAATACAAAATGTAATGTTAAGGAACACATAGGGATGCAATAAAACTCTATAAAAGGGAAGTGGCAGAAACAATGAGGCCTCAGTGGCGGCGGCAGCAGGAACCAGGGAGGGCAGACACTTGCTTCCTGCCCTGCCGGGTTCCCACAGCAGTGGGGCCAGCAGCCACTGGGGGCTCTGGGAAAGTCCATTTTCCATTTGCTTCTCCTGTGCTGTGATTGGAAATGGCCTCATGCCCGTTTCTACTATCTGGGTTCCCTTCGTTTTTCTCCTTTCGCTACTCTATTTCCTTCACCATATTTAGAGCCAATTCTCTGTTTTAAAATTCCATCCTCAGAAGTGCCTAAGAAGATTTTTACTCTCTGGATTAGACATCCATTTTCTGGATTCCATGCAATGGATGCAAAAGATATGTCAAGAAAATTCTAAGTTGGTGCAGAAAAATGGGCTTTGGGTAATAAAAAATTATTAGTCATCAAGAGAGTCACTACCCATGATGAAATATTCGAGAGTCAAGGTGATATAAGAATTTTAAACATGTGTACCCTTAGTGAAATACTCTCTGAATATGCAAAGCCAATTTGGTAGAATTCCAGGGAGGTTTGAAAATCATCAACGGATTAGGAATTTCAAAATACTTCACTTGATTATAGATATATCAGGAAGACAAAAATTATCAAGTATATTAAAGATGCAAACAACTCAATTAAATTTATATCCAACACATAGAAAGTATAGACTACTCTCAAGCACGCAACGAACATTACAAAATTTGGTCGGCACTTGGTCACAAAGCAAGTCTCAATAAAATTCATGGAGTATGTATTACGAGTTTGTGTTTGCTCATTTTAATAACTAAATTAAAGCTCAAAACAAATATCTAAATTTAAAACCTTGTGTATTTGGAACTTGAAAAAAAACTAATAACTTATGGTTTAAATAATAAATTATAATGGAAATTTAAAATTCTTAGAATTATACAATAATAAATACACTACCTATCAGCATTTAGAGATGTAACAAGAGTGGTGCTATGAGGAAAATTTATACTTTTCGGCACTTACAAAAGAGAAGGAGGATGGCTAAAAATTAAAGGCTGAAAATTATAAGATTTGGGAAAGAACAATAGAAGGATCCCAAAGAAAAGTAGTATAGAGAAGATGAATATGGCCCAGAGTTGTTTCATGGTTAAAACAAAACTAACAAAAACTAAAATATACATTTCTCTGGTGAGGTTAAGGGGGAAAATACTAAAAGAGTATTTTGAATGTAAAAGAAGACATAAATCATTTTAAATAGAGAATTAAAATTAACATGACAGATGCCAACAACCTTAAAAACAGAGAAAATTGGGGGAAAAACAGTAAAAAAACAACTTACCAAAACTGACAGAAGAAATAAGGGATAACAATATTGAGGCAATGGTTATAAATCTTCTGAAGAAGAAAAAAATGGACTTAAATAATTTTACCAGTAAGTTCTACCAAACATTTCAGGTATACATCATGTCAATCTTTTATCACCGTGCTAACAAACAGAAAGAAGGATTCCTTCTCTGCTCATTTTTAAGTCTATCATAACCCTGACACCCAAAATTACACTGACATGTTGAGGAAATAAAGTTAAAACATCACTTTCCTCATTAAAATGGATTAAAGAACATTAAATAAAATATTGGCAAATTGAATCAAACCTTATAAAAAGACAATCAATCAAGATAAACATGGCTTAATACCACTTGGGTATAAAATACATATTTTACTATATTAATGGATTAAAAATTATATAACCATTTCAATAGGTTGAGAAAAACCTTGAGATAACATTCAATATTATCCATTCATGACTATAAACTTTCAGTAAACTAGGAGTGTGAGATCACTTTTATAATCTAATAAAGGGTATCTATAAAAATACTACAGCACATGCCACACTAAATGAGGAAACACTAGAAGTCTTCCCATTATTCCTAGTTCCACTAGCCATTGTATTGGGTTTCCACAATATTGCAATAAGGGCAGAAGAATAATCAATTAAGTGTAGAAGGATTAGGAAGGAGGAAATAAACAAGTCATGGGATCCTTTACATGGAAAAATCAAAAGAACACATAGATTATTAGAAATGATACACAAAATTCATTTACTTCATTTTTTGTTTTGTATTTAAATTTTAAATACCGATTAACCACCAAAAAATAATAGAAAGCATAACTGAAAAGATAGTGCCGCTTAAAGTAGTATATGAGAGTGTCAGAACCTAATAATTCCAATGAGTGTGTAAACTTCTACAGGAAGATCCCAAATGGTAGTAAGAGATGGTAACGACTGCCTAAGTAAATGGAGAAATCTACTGTGATCATAGAAATGAAACAAGTCTTTCAGGTGTCAAATGGTGTTAAAGTTCATCTATAGATTCAGTGTAACTCCAATCCAAATCCCAACAGGGTTTTTCTTAAAATTTGGTAAATTGATAGTAAAATTTGTGCAGAAGACTAAAACTTCCAAGAATAGCCAGGATATTTTGACAGAAGAGCAGAGAGAAGAAACATCTAGCCCAATACTAATCTCATAATAACTAAAACAGCGTGGTACTGCCACAAAATATAGAAAAATAAAGAGCTCATGACGCCAAGATCAGGACCTGTGCCAAAACCAAGAGTTGGATGCTTAACCGACGGCCCTACCCAGGTGCCCCTGGAGGTGGATGGATATTCTAACATAAGATTCATTACTAATTATTTAAAAGGTATATAATATACGTTATTTCTTAACACATCCAAGTGATAGATTCAGCAGTTTGGTCACAGGTCAACTCAAAAACCCAGAGATGGCAGATGAGCCCTAGCTGTTCTAGAGTATTTATTGCTAGACCTTGAATGCACAGCAAGGTCCTAGTGTTAAGGTCAAACATCCCCATTTGCTAGAAAACATATTCTTACATATAGCCTTGCCTAGCAAGCTATGGATCCAGGCAGAAGGTCCCCATCAAGTTTCCCCAGGTGGGTCCTCCCTGCAGCTTATCCAGCACCCCGCCCAGGAAGTGCTGCTGTAGCACTGGTCAGAACATAAGCACCATCACTGCCAGACTGGAGGCTCATCTCTAGCCTCCCAGCAAGGACCATGGACTGAGCTCACCTTACAGATGCTCCTTGCGGAAGTGTGAAGCTCCAGCCACGACCGACACCACAGTGTGGGAACCATAATGGAAGCTGGACCCCCCTGTAGTAGTCCATTCATTCATTCACCAGGATTCACTCCACGGTCATGTCATAGGACACTTATTGAGTCTTACCACAGGCTGTGTTCCAAATCTGGCAAATGGCAGAATCCTGTCATAATACAGCCTCACCACCTCTAACTCATCAAACTAAGAAGTGGTAAACCTATTGAATTCTCATGGCAGCCACTGAAGGCACCAGGGATTCTCCTGATACTAAACTCTTCAAAATCGTGTGATCCAGAGTGATTCGGGGCAGAGATACCACCGCCTGGCACTCGAGTTCCATAACACTGAGTTCCTACATTCAGAGAGAGTTCAGGGAGGGTCTAATCACTTGCCATCCTCCGTCTCCCTCAAGCAGGATACTAAGGGGCAGGAGGTGCCAGGTCAAAATAACTTCTGATGCTCAGAAAAGTTCTTTTCAGAGCTATTTGTGTGCGGGTGTGCGTGCATGTGCGTGTGCGTGTGTGTTGTGTATCTGGGTTTAATAAAAGTCTGTACAACAGCCAAACTATCAAAATGTTAAAAACCCACAAGTATGTGGCTTACCTCCTAGAGTTTTTCATGTCATCAACGATTGAGATGTTAGAATTATCCAGCTAATGTGAGAGACAGCCGTGGTACAGTGGGGTGGGCCCTTGACTTGGCATCAGAACATGGGGTGTTACTGAGCTTCCTAACTGCTATGATCCCCCCACAGTGCCCCCAAACTCCCATGATCTCCCCTGATCACCACAGAAAAGGGCCACTCCAAATGCTGAGCAGGACTATTACTCAATATCATGTTCTTCAAAATTCAAATGCATTTACCAGATATGACCCACCTCTATCCCCTGATTAAATACAAGATCTAGAAGTAGATGGTTCATTTCTCGTCCTCTCTCAGGCATCTCCCTAGGTGCAAGGTGTTTTCGTCTCCTCCTGGCCACGGCCATGGTAGCCCCTCTTTGTTCCTCATCTCAGGTGCGCTTCACCCATGTCTTGTCTCACTTACCTCAATTACGGATCTAAAATCCTCCCAGCAGCCCCAAGCTCTTCCGGTGCCTTATCTCCTTTCCTAGTTTCTACTTGCAATTCCATTTTTTTTTTCCCTAAGACCATGTATACCTCCTCTTTCAGGAAGCTCCTCTTATTTATTCTCCCTTTGTAAGGGAGCGATGGGCCTCATCTGTAAGATGATGGAGGATTTTGTTCCTTCCAGTTTCTGGCTGGAGAATCATAGGTGGGGAGCCCAGGCTTCTGAGGAGGCCAGGGTGCGTGAGCCCCCTGTTGTGACAGCGAGCGGAGGGCAAAGCGGCATCACAGGTCTCTACAGAAAGGTGAAGGGGACTTGTTTAGCAGAGAATAAGAGCTATCTAGAGAGGATTTTAGGGAAGGTTTTTGGTGTGTTGTGCTGTCTGAAGCCAGTGCTATCCCTCCCAGATAATTCTGATCAAGAGCTGGGTTCTTTCCCATGGCTTGGGGGAATAGACAGATGTTCCTTTCGTGGAGACACCAGATGCCATGGTGCTACTCCTTCCCTTCTTCCCTCCCCTCCCCTTCCGCCCCCCTCCCTTCCCTACCCCTCCCGTCCCCTCCCTTCCTCCTCTCCTCCCCTCCCCTCCCCTCCTCTCCACTCCCCTCCCCTCCACTCCCCTCCCCTCCTTCCTTCTTCCCTTGCAGTTTCATACGGAACAACTATTTCTTTTACAGTCTTGAGAAAGAATTCGTGGGAGCTGGAAGTGAGTAATGTAACTGAGATCCCTTCTAGCACGAGCCTCAGGCTCTTGGAAGACCGGACACCGGGAACCAGTTGTTTCAAGCTCCAGCTCTGCACCTTGATTGATCGGTAGTTTTGGACAAATCATTCAGCTTTTCTAAGCCTCAGTTCCTTCATTTGTTAAGCAAGACATTTTACTAATGGCCCTTATATTGTCACTGTAAGGGCTGAATCATACAATATATGTGCAAGTGTATTTTAAACTACTCCGTGCTTACAACTTAATTGATTCTTATAATTCATTCAAATGCCTGTTCTCGAATCCCCTAATTTAAAGCAATTTGCAGAAACGTAGTTGAAAAGGGCCACTGTGACTGTAATATTTTTTTTCCAGCTTGAGTGACTGTGTGTGTACCCACTAGTGCCCGCCGCCCTACCCCGCCTGGGCTCTCTGCACGGCTGGGGTGTCACAGCGATCGATGGAAGGGGGGCGCACGGATCCTGGTGTGCAGGCGCGGAGCTTTGCCAGAGCCATCTGCTCCGAGAAGTCAGAGGCCACAGACGGAGAAATGTGGTTTTAATTTTTTGCGCTAAGAAGTTTCACAAAATAATTTTCCCCATTTTTTTATGTGATGCCTCAAGGAAAATAATAATAAAGCAAAACTGGAGGAGGGAAGGTTATCTGCCAAATGACATTTTCCCTATTCCTTCTGCTTCTATTCCTAGAAAGGAGAAATTGAAAACTGCAGGGAGAGTGTTGGCAATATACCAGGCTTTCTTGTTTTGCTCCTAATCACTGCAACAGGCAAATTTCTTTTTTGGAGCGGGACAGGCTAGTGCTGTCTTTAGACAATGAAGAAAAGTAATTATGGTGACATTTATCAGGTGCTTAATGCATGCGGGCACCATGCAAACCCAGAATGAACATGGTTAATCCTGCAACATTACTCTAAGGTCAGCACAAAGTGAGGACACCCAGCCCCAGCCCCCGCATGTAAGTGGGAGTAAGCCAGGAAACGAAGGATACTTCTCTCCTTCCTGGGCACATCTTCTGAAGCATGATGTTGCCTTCCTGATGTAGGAACTACAAAATAGGTTTAAATCCTCATAGTGGAAGTTTGAAACGCTCATCACAGAACCACAGACCTGGAACTGAAGCCTCGGGGAGACCCGTGGGTCCTTCCTGCTTACTCCAATTGCCCCAGCTCTTTGGGGATCACAATATTTAAGAACAGGAAGCTACTGCAAATAATGAAAACCCCTCTGAACGTCTTGTTTTCAAGGAAGAAAAATAAGGTTTTGCTGAAGATCCAGTAGTATCCCTCTCTTTAATATTACTCTTCCTAGTTTCTGAAGGTCTGGACTCGGAAGTGAAAGTGTTGTGCTGAGAAGGGGATTTATTAATGGTCCAAGCGCATTGAAACAGGCCAGGGAGGGCCAGCCTTCCCCATGCAAGGAGAGCTGCCCCTGCTGAGCTGCCTGCCGCACCAGCTGGTCTGGTAGTTTCTCAGGCCGACTTGCAAAAAGGGATGGTTCACAGCTTTGCACTGGGCAAAGCCGCACTGAAGGGTTACCTTACAAACTCTCCCCAGGAATCTCCCTCCACCGACTCACGGTGGACATTCTCTGCCTTCTCCCCGTCCTGCACCTGACACCTTCTCTCCTCTCGTGCCCACGGCAGCTAAGTACTGCCTGGCAGCGCCCCTCTTCCCTGCCTGGCTCTGCTCCTGCCACCAGCTCTGTGTGTGAGCTTTCCAAGAGTCAGCTGCCTTTTCCCCTACACTTATATGTGCCAGTTGCACTTGTGATTTTAATTATAGGATTTAACATTTTGTAAACGGCTGAAATAGGGGGGCGATAAAATACATGTGTGAAAAAACTTGTTTTTGTGAAAATGATCATATTTATCACATCTAAAACACTATTGATTTGAAGGCAAGTCACTATTTTATGTCTCATTTAGAAAGAACAAAATACCGACAATCAAACCACGGTACATCATTGATTGTAAGCATATTCCTATTTTTAAAAAAATTAAAATATGAGGGAAAAGTGCATGTTAGAATTAATAAAATATGGTAAGTTAAATAATTTGGAAAAACTCTAAGAAGAAGAGACAATTGTGAAATGCAAAACGAATATACAGTTGACTATTTGCCTGCACTGGGATCCAGTAACTAAACCTCTGGGCATATATGGAAGAGGAATTCTCATATAGATACGACAGGAAGCACATACCAGAATATTTAGAGTAGCAACTGGAACCAACCCAATGTCCATAAGTAGGAAAGAGGATAAATAAAATATGTCATATCCACAGAATGGAATATTACATAGCAGTCAAAGTAAGCAACAGCGACAACAAAAGTCTGGATGAATCTCAAGAATATAATATTAAATGACAAAGTGACTTCCAAAATTGTTTACCGAATTCTTATAAAGTTACAAGTAATTAAAACAAAAATTTACAGGCATTTTTGGGAATATATATATATTAGTGGAACAAAACCAAATGAACAGGAAACGAAGCAAGAAGGACATGATATCCAGGGTGATGGTTAACTTGCGTTGGAGGAAGCAGGGAGACAGGGAGAGGGGAGAAAAATCTGGTGAGTGGTAGGTTAAACTCAAAGCTCTTGTTCTTCCTAAAGTGTGGTTAGTTCATAGCTGTATTACATTACAAGATACTTAAAGAACTGATGGAATAAAGGAAAATCATGTATTTATCAATTATGACAGTGTGTTATGAACCAGAATTTATCCAATCCTGTGCAACTGGGGTCCAATTAAAAGAATCAATTTATAAGCCAAGTGGACTTCTGAGTGCTAATATTTGAAAGTTATAGTAAAAATGTAGATTGTTATTAATCTGTAAGGTTTTTTAAAACATATTTTGGGTACAAATCCTTTGCTGGTAAGCAAATGTGTTGCAAACACCTCCTAAAGTTGCCTTTAATGAACATAATTTCTTAAACTTTAATACAGATTGATGTATCACTTGCTTTCTTTTGTGGTATGGTGTTTGTGTCCTTTTTAGGGAAAAAAAAAGTTTTCTTTACCCTAAGTTCTCAAATGTATGTTATTATGTTTTTCTCAAGTAACTTTATTGTTTTATATTTCATTTAGATCCAAAATCCCTCTGGAATTTATTTTGTGTTTGGTAGGAGAAGTGGCCTAGTGCCATTATTTTTTACCCATAGACAACCTATTGACCCAGCACCTTTTCCTGGAAAAGACATTCACCTTGTTATAAATATACCTGAACTTGATTCTGGACTCTCTGTTCCATTCTACCGTTTAGTTTGTCTTCCTTTGAACCAGTAATACATTTATCGTAGCTCATGTTATACCTGCTAGTAAAGTTTTCCCACTTTACTTTTCTTCTTCAAGATTGCTGAGAGTATGCCATAATTTTTGCTCTTTTGTGTGAATATTAGAATCAGCTTGCCAGTTTACTCTCCTCCCTTTAAAAAAATCCCTCTTGTGATTTTGATCGGGATCTCATTGAATATACATATGAATTTGGAGGGAATTGACATCTTGGCAATATTCATTCAACAATACAGGATATGTAATTCATTCATTTAGGTCTTCTTTAGTTTCTTTAGTACATTTTTAGTTTTAGTGTAGAAGTCCTATGCAGTCTTTGTTAGATTCATTCTTATTTAATATTTTTGATGTTAGTGTAAATTTTCTAATTTTAATTTGGTATTTTTTTTGTGATTGAAGTACGAAGAGACAGTTCTCTTCTGTAAACTAAACTTATCTCCAAAGATCTTACTAAATTCACTTAAAATGTTAATAGTTTTCCTCTAAATTCTCTTGCATTTTCTGTGTAAACAGTATCATATTGTCTGCAAATAATAAAAGCTTTGTTTCTTCCTTTCCTATGCTTACAATTTTTATTTCTTTTTCTTGTTTCATTTCACTGCCTCCAGGAAAATGTAGAATGAGAGTGGTGTAGCAGGTACCTCTGTCTTGTTCCTAATGTGGGACTAAGTTTTCTAATATTTTCTAATATTTTTAATATTTTGCTGAGTATATGAACTAGGAGTTTTTAGATTGATTATCAGGTTAAGTAAATTTTCATAGATCTCTAACTTGCTTAGAGGGTTTTTTTTTATCATTAATTGACACTGAGTTTTGACAAATGCCTTTTCTGCGACTATCAAGGTGATCATATAATTTTCTATTTTTCTGTTAAAGTGATGATTACATTGATTGTATTTATAATGAGAAACCAAGCTTACATACTCAAAATAGTTCACTTAGTCATAGGGTATTAAAATTATTATATATTGTTGGATTTGACTTGCTAATATTTAAGAAAGGACATTTGCCATCTATGCTCATGAGAGTGATCGGTCTGAGGTTTTCTTTTTTTTTTTTTTAAAGATTTTATTTATTTTTTTGACAGAGAGAGAGACAGCGAGAGAGGGAACACAAGCAGTGGGGAGTGGGAGAGGGAGAAGCAGGCTTCCTGCTGAGGAGGGAGCCCGATGTGGGACTCGATCCCAGGACCCCGGGATCACGACCCGAGCTGAAGGCAGTTGCTTAACAACTGAGCCACCCAGGCGCCCGGTCTGAGGTTTTCTTATCTTAAAAATGTCCTTGTCAGGTTTCAGATCAGTATTATATTATGTTGACCCATGAAAAGAATTAGCATGTATTTCCATCTGTTCCTTTGCTTCCATATCCTGTGGAAGAGTTTTGTGCAAGATTGGGATGTTTCTTTCTTCAGTGTCTGGAAGAATTCATTAACGAAGCTAGGATATTCATTGTGAAAATATGGATTCAATTTTATGTATATCAAAATACTCAGATTATCTCTACAACACCTGTAATAATTCTCCCTTTTTACTCTGCACATTGTTAGTTTGCGTTTCTCTCTTTTTAGGTCTGTTAGTTTTGCAAAGTTTAATCCATTTTGTTAATCTTAAATAGCTTTAGTTTTCTTGATTTTTTTTCTACAGTGTGCTTGTTTTCAATTTTATTGATATTTGCTTTTATGTTTGTTATTTCTTTCTTCTCTTTTCCTAAAGCTGGCTTTGATGCACTTTCTTGCTTTTTGAAGTAGAATGTTAATAATTGGTTTTCAGCCTTTTTTCTTTCCTAAAATAAGCATTTAATGCTTTAAATTTCTCCATAAGCACTGCTTATTTTCATTCCACAAATTTTGATAAGTTGACTTTATTATAATTTAGTTTGAAACATTTTCTAATTTCCGTTTTGAGGTTTTTTTTTTTTTTTGATCCATAGACTATTTAGAAGCATACGAGTTAACTTCCACATAGTTGGGGTGTTTGTAGTTATCTTTCTACTAATAATTTCTAGCTTAGTTCCATTGTGATCAGAAAACATACTATGAGGGCGCCTGGGTGGCTCAGTTGGTTAAGCGACTGCCTTCGGCTCAGGTCATGATCCTGGAGTCCTGGGATCGAGTCCCACATCGGGCTCCCTGCTTGGCAGGGAGTCTGCTTCTCCCTCTGACCCTCCCCCCTCTCACGTGCTCTCTCTCTCTCATTCTTTCTCTCAAATAAATAAATAAAATCTTTAAAAAAAAAAAAAGAAAACATACTATGAATAATTTCAACCTTTTGTCAGTTCACGGAGTGGATAGCCACATAAAATATGGCCCTCTTTAGTTCCACAGTGTTAGTTCTGCCTATAAATTTGTATGTAATTTTCACCCCTAATCTTATTGTCAATTTCTATCCAGGTATATTGTATATTGGTATCTCATCGCTGTTTTCATTTGCATCTCCCTAATGACAAATGATGTTGAGCCTGTTTTCACGTGTTTTTTGTTTTTTTTTTTGCCATCTGTTTATCTTCTTCAGTAAGGTGTCTATTCAGTATTTTTGCCCATTTCCCATTTGAGTTGTTTGTTTTCTTATTGTTGAATTTTAAGACTTATTTCTATATTTTGAATACTAGTCCTTTATCACATATGTGTCCTACAATTTTTTTCCAGGATGTGGCATGGTTTTTTCATTCTATTAATAATTTCTTTGACAGAACAGGAGTTTTGAATTTTAATAAAGTCCAACTAATCATTTTTTTCTTCCATGAATTATGCTTTGGGGATCAAATCGAAAAACTGAACAGCAAACCAAACCAAACCAAGGTCACCTCATTTTCTCCCATGTTAATTCTAAAAGTTTTATGATTTTGCATTTTACATTTAGGTCTGTGATTCATTTTGAGTTAATTTGTGAAGGGTATAAAGTTTGTATCTAGGTTCACTTTTTTGCACATGGATGTCCAATTGTCCAAATCATTTGTTGAAAAAGCTATCCCTTCCCCATGGGATTCCTTTTGCTCCTTTGTCGAGGTTTGATGATATTTGTATGGGTCTATTTCTGGATTTTCTGTTCTGTTCCGCTGACCAATATGTCTATTCTTTCACCGGTCCCGTGCTGTCTTGATGACTGAGGCTTTAGAGTAAGTTTTGAGATCAGAGAGTGCCAGTCCTCTCACGCTGATCTCCCCCTCCTTTCTTCCCTCCTCTTCCTTCTCTAGCTCCTTCTCCTGCACTGTGTTGGCTGTCCCAGGTATTTTGCCTTTCCATATAAGCTTTAGAATCAGCTTGTCAACATCCACAAAGTAGCTTGCTGGGATTTGGATTTGGATTGCAATTAATCCATACTTGAAATCGGGAAGTATTGATACCTTAATAATATCGAGTCTTCCAATCCATGAACATTAAATATCTCTTCATTTCTTTAGATCTTTTATTTCTCTCATCACGAGGTGATTGTCAGCTTACCTCAGAAGTTTTCTCCTATCTGGAATTTTAGCTTACAGAATTGTTTTTGCCTCCATAGTTCTCTGACAGCTTTCTAACATTATTTGTTATTGTTTATCTATTTCTTTTCTACTTGTTGCAACTGCAGTGTCCAATAACCCAGAAGCAGATAACTAATAACTTTTTTACCCTTTGGGGATTTATATTTCTATTAAAAATATATAAGCAGCTGTGTATATGTATTTGTCTTCCCCTTTCTTTAATATACAATAACATACTGAGTGCATTTTATTGTGCTTTTTCCCACTTAGCAATAATTACCAGAGATCATTTTGCAGCATTATATAGAAATATTTCTCATTCCGTTTTAGAAGTGGCTATACCATAGTTTATTCACTGGGTTATTTCCTGTCTTTTGCTATGATAAAGAGTGCAACATAAAAACCCGTTTAAATGTGTATTTTTAATTTTCCTTGCACCAACAGACCAAGGAAGGGGCAGGGTATGGTTAATTTTCATGAATTTTTCATATGTACTTGAAAATTTGGGATATTGTCTATTATCAGGGTTCAGAGTCTATGATAGAGCAGTAAGTTCTAATTCCATTGATTAGGTCCTCTATACCTTTTAAATATTTTGTCCATTTTATCTGTCTTGAAGTGAAAAAGTAAGTTAAAATATTTTATTAGTTGTATAATTCTATCTTCTCTTGCATCTCCTGGAATTTCTGTTTTAGAGACACAGCTATGTTGCTGTGTTCAAGAATATTAATAACCGGCAGCACCTGGGTGGCTCAGTTGGCTAAGTGACTGCCTTCGGCTCAGGTCATGATCCCGGAGTCCTGGGATCAAGTCCCACATCGGGCTCCGAGCTCAGCAGGGAGCCTGCTACTCCCTCTGACCTTCATCCCTCTCATGTTGTTTCTCTCTCTTTCTCTCTCTCAAATAAATAAAATCTTTTAAAAAAAAGAATATTAATAACCATTAAATACCGTTGTGAATTTTAAGGTCAAAAAAAATCCTGTTATTTCTTTTAATACTTTTTTAAAAGGTTTTATCTATTTATTTGACAGAATGAGAGAACACAAGCAGGGGGCACAGTAGAGGGAGAGGGAGAAGCAGGCTCCCCGCCGAGCAGGGAGCCCGATGTGGGGCTCGATCCCAGGACCCTGAGATCATGATCTGAGCCCCCCAGGCGCCCCGGGATACTTTTCATGGAATTTTACTTTATTGGAAATCAGAACTGTGACTCCTACTTTCTTTTTCTTTGCCTTGCCTGATCTATCTCAGCCTATCATTTGTTGTTGCTGCTGCTGTTTTTTTACTACTCCAGAATCATTTTGGTTTGGGTATGACTGTTGTATATGCAACATAACATTGGCTCTAGCTCTGTTAGCCAATCGAAAAATATTTTTACTTTTAATGCTATGCCAGTTTACACTTGTAAAGGATATATGTGTCATATTTATTTCATGTATCATACTGTTTCACTGTGTGTGTCTTTTATTATATGGCCAGCCCCTCTCTCTCTCTCTCTTTTTCTTGTTCTCCGCACGCTCCACCACCAACTTTCTTCCTTCCTTCCTTCTACCCTTGCTCTCACTTACGTTCTTTCCAACTGGCTTTAGTTTTTTTCCTTTTTCAGCCTGAATCTTCAGGATTGATCACCTGCTTTTTTTTTTTTTTCAATCACCAGTATTCCCAAGATTCTCATATTACTGTTCCATCGATGAACCCATCCAGTATAATTTCTGGATCAATCCCACTACTTGTCTTACACTAGGGCCATCGATCATGGTTCGACTGGAAATTCCATGAGAGACATATCTACCCAGTTATCCTCAGTAACAAGCATGAAGCTGGACGCATCATGGATGCTCAAAAAATATCTGTTGAGTGATTGAGACAAGTTCACAACTGTGGACGAAAACCACCACAAAGACATGGGCTCCATTCTAGCCAGTGCCTCACATCTGTAACTTATTTTTTATTTGTTTTTGATGTATTTCTTCTCTTGTTTCTTTCAGTAGTTAGTTGAAACTTTCAGTTTTCAATTAAATCTCTTACCAATCTCTCATTCTCAAGCTATCTTATTTATTCATTATTTTATTTATTAATTCAACATACCAGGTACCAGGAACTATGTTTGGCATTGGGGCCCTAACGGTGGGCTAAAGTGGACATGATTCAAACCCTTATGGGGCTTATCATTTAATGGGGGAGACAAATTTTAATCAAATGTTTAGGTGAATATTACAATTATTTTAAGTGCTCTGAAGGGGAGGGACTTGGTGCTATTAAGACCAATAATCGAGTAAGTTGACCTAGGTAGGAGCATTCCAGAAGACTTCCTCTAGAATACCACTTAAATTGAGCTGCAACAGATGTGTTGGAATGAACCAGAGGGAGGTAGGTGAGTAGCAGATAGCATTCTGCCCAAATTGTATAGCACTCTCAAAGCGCAGATGACTTTCTTCCATATCTCACGCCTACACAGATTAATATACACAGAGGATGTTAGCATCTCAATTTCTCATTTTCCTGGTCTGCCCATTAGTCTCTTGTGACCTTGTTAAAGAGTCTGTTCTGGGAGATGGGATTCTTCTCCAAGCCTCTTTGTCTCACCTCTTTGTACCTTCCCCTCAACTTCACCATACCTTTCCCCCAAACATTTAGATTAACTAAACACATTTGACTCTGTACCTCTTCAGGCCTCGGTTTTCCTACTTATCACACGGGAGGTTCAGACCAAGGGAGCTCGAGGGCCATTCTCAGTCCCAGCAGCTTTTGCAAGGAGCTCCTTCCACTGGCTGGAAAGCAGTGCCATGCACACGGCAGCTTGCAGGGATGGGGACCGCCACTGTCTCAGTGCAGGCCTTCATCCTAGCCCCTTGCCCTACGTCTAAGGGTCTCCTCTGTGTCTACATTCCCAAAGCCCCCTGTGGCACCTCCTTCTTTTCTAGAAATATAGGATGAATCAGGTGTTGACAGAAATCTGCCACATATTTGCCCTTTTGGGCAGTGGGAAATGAAGGAAGACCCCTGGGTAAAACTTACTAAGCTGAGGGACAGACTGGAGCCAGGCTGAAGGAGTCAAACAAGGGAAGGGGTCAAGAGACCCTCCCCCTGGGGGCCTATGAAAGCACATCCAGGGCTGGCCTTGTCTCTCAGTTTCCAGGGTCTTCACCATCAATCCCCTGGTTAAAACACCACAGTGCAAGTTAAAACAAACAACACTGTGACCAGGTATCATTAGCCTGCAACAAAAGCAAAGTAGCTACTGCTCTTTGTTAATTGATTCCAGGAATCAAACATCGCATGCTCTTACTTAAAGATTTAGGACCAAGGTCACAGGCAACTGGGGCATTGCTTTCTTTTTTGGCACTGTGTGGTTTAACTTAGAGGGAAATTTCCAGATTCCTGAATGGTCAAGGCCCTTACTCTCCCAGGTCCCTTTTTATATTATCACCAGCTCTCCTCCCCCAACTTCCATGGATGTCATGTCCCAGCCCAGGGAGCCCACTCACTTCCCTTCTCCATGCTGACCTGTATTCCTTACCTCTGCTCCCACTCCCTCTCTCAGCTGCCTTCTTACACCTCTCTCCTCAGTCCTACCCGAGCCTCCAGCCTTCTCAGACCTCATCGCTGTAAGTTGACCCTCCCTCATTTTCATCCGTGTCACACCATGTTCATCATGCAAGGCTAAGACCCAACATGTTATGGAGTGGTGCCCGGTTTGCTCATCGGTCTCCCCAACCACACTCAGAGCTCGCCAAGTGCAGGAATCACACCACGTCTTTTTCCCAGCATATATGCAGGACCCAGCTTGCAGTGGTCATTGATGAATATTTGCTGAATTGGATCATTCTTACTCAACGCTGCGGCCTGGGAAGTGGTTCAGGAGCAGTGCTCCCTTCGCGTAGAGATAGTGCTGGAACAAATCAGCTGTCAGGCCTCTCCCCCTGCATCTAGCCATAGGTTCTTTCTGACGGCCCGCCCCGGCTGCCATGGTTGCAGAGCCTACAGCTCCGGGCCCAACGCCTTGCTCGAGGCCCCTCTAAGGCTACCAGGCTCCTTCCCACAAGCCCTTCCTCTTAAAGAGCATCTGACTGTGCTTCACATTGAGTGACACGAAATGTGACCACAGATGGAGCCGCCGGGACAGGAAGGCAAGGGATTTTGGCTCCAGAGAAAATAGAGGAAATTGTTCTCTTGAGTTCTAGAGAGACCCCCGGCTGAAGAGCAAAGAACCTGAGTCCAGTCCCAGCTCAGGCACCAGGGGGCTGGGGGGCTGGGGGGCAGGTGGACACAGAGAGGGTGTGGAAAGGAGGATTGTGGGAAGGGGACCCTCAGGCACCTGTTGGACTCCCCTGGACTCCAGGTTTATCATCTGCAAAAGAACAGAGCTGCAATCTGAAATTCTCAAATTTTAATGCAAACAATTAAATATCCAAATGTGAAGCTGAGATCATTTTTATCCTGACCCACTTATTTTAAGATTCCTCTTTTTTTTTTTTTTTTTTAATGAACTGGAAGGCAAATCCAAACCAAATTCACTTACGTTCCAGTAGTCTGTGTTAGCAGAAGCGGGTGGAAAAGGGCTCTCTCTCCTACGGGGATAAACCACAGTCCCTTGGGCCTAGATTTTCAGTCATGTTAAAATCCTTAGCACTTAAGCCCATTTATTTGTATTTGTTTGCTTTTCTTTTTTAATAAAGACTTCCTGTTCTTTGGAATGTTTAATCCAGGCATCCTGGATTTCTGATGGGCTCCCACAAAGATAGGACACATTGATTTTAAAAAAGCTTGAAGCTCAGAGTCACTTTCCCTGTAAGCATGCACACTTGGGCTTAAACTTGAAAGCAAATAGGATAAAAAGGAAAGTGTAGTTAGAACCCATCTAGAAAAACTTTTAAGACCTATTTTTGAAACGTTTGTGGGATCCAAAGCCACAAATACACTGAGCCTGATGCATTCTTTACTTTTGTTTTTTTCAAAAACTAAAAGGTTAGGGAGCTTGTGCTCCTTCCCAGCCCCAAATGGTATAGAAGCTTTCAGTCAACAAACCCTTACCAAGCACATTCCCTGGGTGAGGCCCTCTGTGAGATGCTAGGGATACAGAAATACATAAGAAACTCAGAGAATGAGGGGGAACAGAGCCGGAAGCTTGGAGGGAAAGGTTGAGAGCGCCTCACTGCAAGTTCTTCTGGGGCGGGCGGGAGCCAGAGTATAAGTCACAAGGCTCCCAAAAGTGCTCACAATGTCTCTCAAAGAAAAAAAAAGCAAAGGAGTAGGGGTTTGCCAAGTAAAGAAAGAGAATGACATCTGAGAGAGGGAACAAGGCAGACAAGGTGGGATGGGTGAAATGGCTCGTGTCCTCAGAAAGAGAGGAACAGGCGGAGATGGACAGATGACAGGTCAGGCAGGAAGAGAGACAGACGCCCCAGTGAACAAGGCAAATTAGGGAGCAATGAAAATTCCAGACTAAGGTGCTAGGGGCTGATCCTCTGGGCAACTGGGCAGACAGACTAGGTTTTTAAGCAGATGTCACATTCAGACTTGCTTGTCGAAAGACAGGATGGCAGGTGATGAATGGGAAGGAAGGCAAGATCCTGGTCACAGAGGGCAGGAAGTGGTTGCAGGCATGTGGACGGAGGCAGGGAAGGTAACAGCAACAGGCTATGAGGAAAGAAATGGTTTTAAAAACCACGTAGGAGTAAAGATGCCCAGGCCCAGAAAGATGGAGAAGGAGGAACAGGGGGGACCCAACAATATCTTACCAGGCTGCCTTGGGACGATGGTGGCCAATGCACAGAGCATTGACATAGCGTATCTGCCCAGTACTTCACTCCTGGGAAGTCACTCAAGGCTCCTGAAGCCTATAAGTAGGGACTAGGCTTATTACCATTTTACAAATGAGGAAACTGACGCACAGAGAGATTAACTAACTTTCCCAAGCTCACCCACTGAGTGGTGATCCACTGTTTGATCCAGGATTCAGACCCATGTGGTTGGCTCCAGAAGCCCGAGCTTAGCTGCTCCCCGGGCATTTGGTTAGAGATGGACCTGGTAGGAGGGGATGCAAGCCAAGGAGATGATTGTTAATTCAGCCTTGGACAGTCAAGCAGAGGTGCCTGTTCACCCAGGATGACGCATGCAAGGGAGTCTGCGAGGCCTTCAGAGCCTGGATATTTGCAGCACTGACTACACAGAAGCCCGGCCATCCTCCAGAGATGCAGCACAATCCCCACCTGGGGCTCTGCCAATTACTAGCTGGATCAGATCACTCTGTCTCTCGGGGCCAGGCTTCTCATCCATGAAACGGCCGTGATAGCACTTCTTCATGGTACTGTGCAGATTGGACAAGACCACGCATGTAAAGCTGCGGGTGCAGGCCGTGGCGCGTAACTGTGGCTTCACAATTCTCTCAGTCCTCTCCCGGGGGTGTGGTACGTGACAGGAAGTGATCCACTACTTACGTGACTTCACCATGGTTAAAAGATGTGTGGTCACAACTATCTCTTCAAAGTCCCGAGAAAGCTAGAGGTTGGTTTAAGAACCACTCAGATCCCACACTTCCAACCCCCCACCAGGAGCCCGGTATATGGGGTAGCCCCGTCTGTGAGTGATGCCTTTCCTGCTGTCCATGAGCGGCCTGGCATCACCACTGGGCTCCAGGAACATAAGACAGTGCTGGGGCGAGAGAAGTCACAGAAAATATCCCAAAGGAGAGGCCTCTGAAACAGCTGTTTGCCAAATATGTGCAGAGCGGCTTTGAGTTAATGCCCTTCCTCTGTGATGTGGGCCTTGGAGAAGGAAAGAGGTATCAACTTCTGTTAGCACAAGGGGCTTTTTAAAATGAAGACTAGCAGGACGCCTGGGGGGCTCAGTCGGTTAAGCAGCTGCCTTTGGCTCAGGTCATGATCCTGGGGTCCCGGGATGGAGCCCCCCATCCGGCTCCCAGCTCAGTGGGGAGCCTTCCTCTCCCTCTGCTTGCTGCTTCCCCTACTAGTGCGCGCTCTCTCTCTCTGACAAATAAATAAATAAAACCTTTAAATAAAATAAAGGCTAGCATGACAGTGCGAGTAAAGTGCTGTCTCTTGCAACACTGTGGACATTGTTTTCAGAAACGCCCTCAGTTCTTACCTCCCGGGGGGTCACACATATATGGTTTTGGAGGATTGACACTGAATCGAAGGAATGGCGTTTAAAAATCTAGATGGAATGTCCGGCTCAAAGGACAGGCTACTCAGTTTAAAAGGAGCAACATTCACAGTTGTTCAAGTGGGAGTTAAGTGAAGGTTAGACAGAGAAGTCCACCATCTTGGCAACAGGCAGTCTGGTAATAGCTGAGGAGCTGGGTCTTGCTCCCAGTTCTCCAACTCGTGCCCTAAACCCGCTGTGTTTAGGCAAGCCATCCCTGCCTTTCTTGCCATCCCTGGGACACAATGTGGCAAGGGCCTTTGTGAGTGTTGCAGGAAACCATCAGACCAGGCTACCCCCCATATGCCTCATCCTTGTCTGGGGAGAGCTATAGAGGAAAGTGTGACTATCCTCTTGGCTGGGAATTGCCATCCACGTGCCCTTGAAAGCCAACGAGGAACACCTACTTCTTTCTGCTCTCACCCTCTGGGAGACACTTTGGAGAGATTTTCATTTTCATTCCTAGCAAGCAATGCCCTTTTGAATACATATAGGAGAATTCAACTACTCCCTTCCTATGTCTATTATTAATAATAACATAGAGCAATTATAGTAGGCAATTGTATTGTTAACATCATCTTAGCTTTGTTATTGTAACACACACTTGCTTCCTTAAAATGATGCTAATCTCTTCATAAAGTTTTGTTGTTCTTGGAGATGGGCCACTTATCCATCAAAGCCTGGCACACTAGCACCATCTTTAGGAAATCCTCCCAAGGTTACTATCCAGGACTGGCTGCCTTCTCACTATTCCATAGCACTTTGTTCAGACCACTGGGTAGGACTGATTTCTATAATGACTATTGTTTTATATGGTATATCTCCTAGCAAACTCAGTCACGAGCCCACCAAGCAAGAGCAGACTATCTTTAATCATCGTAGCTTTGGGGTCGTCATAGTGATCAGTCCTGATTACTTCCTCATTCCACTAGAACTGACTGTACAATCAAGTTCTGCGAGCAGGTGCCCAGGTGTTGCTCTTCACAATAACGGTCATATTCAAGTCCTGTCCTCTGGCTCGGAGTCTGGTTCAAAACACCACCAATCCAATACCTGATTTTTGATTTAAGGTCTTCCATTTATAGGAAAATGAAAAAAAAAATCCAGCTGAAGCACATGAGTGTGAAGTCCAATGTCCAAGAAATAGTTTATATTAACAGCTTGGAAAAGCTGGGCGGGTAAGACATACCAAGCACAGCTTTTGGAATGTGCTCCTGCCTCCAAAAGGGAAAACCTAAGCACGCATGGGTGGTCCCCTCCACATGTAACAATTTAGACTTTAAGATATCCAGCAACATTTGGAGCCCTCTTTTAAAAGGACTGTAAAATGAATGCTTGGCCCATACACTTCATGGGCCACTTGGGTAAGAGCCAATTGTCAGCCATAAATGGGTCCTGTTATTTCAGTGCACGTTGAGGGTCAACTGTCCTCCTAAGAACCACTCCAATCCCCAGCTAATGACTTCCCACTGAGCCGATGATGGTGAGAGCTTTCTTTGGGAAACTCCATCTTCCTAATTCTCAAGAAGGCCTATGTTCAGGAAGTCCTTGCTTATCCCTGAATGCAGTTTGGAATGCAATTATGTTCAGCGTCCTGGGCAGTAAATTTAATTTTGGCAAGACAAGAGGAGTTTCCATGGTGTTTGACTCTTAGTACTGTTACTATCACTATAACCATAATAATAAGAACAATTACCACTGCAGGTCACCTACCGTGTGCCAAGTCCTCTGGCTTTTACCACAAGGAGACAGAAGGTGTTCTTATCATTTGCCACTTACATAGAGGAACCTGAAGTTTAGAGAAGTTAAATAACTTAACAGGAGTCAGACAGCTAGCAAGAGGGGGAGGGCTAAAGTTTGGATCAAAGCTATTCACTGTACATACTACAGAGTTGACTGTTCTGTCGCACTCCCTCCAGACACAGCTGTCCCAGACACACCTTGAGGGGCCCAGAGCTATGGGTGTGAGTTCTAAGCATCAGGCACTAAAACCACATTCTGTCCCATACTCCTCATCTATGCCTTTTTCTGCCACTCACTAAATACATGACACTGTTGGTCATGAGAGAAACCAGACAAAGAAGTACTCAACAAACACACTACCAGAAAAGCAACTTTTTTGACAGTATGGAAGAATGACATCTTTATAGATAAAGGGCACAGCCATTTGACAGAGCAAATGGTAATTTGTCACATTTTTTTCCCAGGGCTTTATAATTTATTATACACATATGTTGATGTGTGTATAATAAACTAAAGCCAATATTTTCAATTTTGTAGAAAGAACTAGCAGTATATAAAAATAGAGAGGTGTCTCCACTGACAATGAAATGGAGTACCGTCTACACAGAGATTTGTGCTGGAAATAGAGCAGATGGATCTGGATTGAGAAAGGCAGAGGACTGACTCACAATTTTCCTCCTCTAAAGGAGACATCAGGGATGGACTCCTAATCTCCTCATCTCAGGGGGGTTAAGGATTGGCTAGAATGAGAGGGGCAGAGAATCTACTAGGTAAAGATTACTTCCAGACCAAATGGCATACCAAAGTAGAAATCCAGAAAGCAAAGCCTCTTCTTTTGCAATAAGCAGTTTGGGGGATGTGAACCCAATACATATTTCATGGTTATTTTGTGACTCTTTACCAAAAGTCAGACCTGGTAGAATAATCAGCAATTATAAGCACAGAGTGGAAAGATCTCAACACGGATGCACGGTGTTCAAGTAACAAGATGTGGAAATCCTCCGCACTCCTCCCCCGGAAGGGGTGGGAGGCAGATGCGTGTCAAGCATGCACCAGGAGGTAGCATCACCCGAACTGGCAGAAAGGAGCAA
The DNA here is from genome assembly GCF_003265705.2 of Callorhinus ursinus. Classification (NCBI taxonomy): domain Eukaryota; kingdom Metazoa; phylum Chordata; class Mammalia; order Carnivora; family Otariidae; genus Callorhinus; species Callorhinus ursinus. The sequence goes on from NW_027397082.1 coordinate 30,311,939, forward strand.
TAACAGTTTAGATGAATTTGAGGAGACGTGGGAACAAGAGAGCATTGTGCCATCACCCTGACTGTAGCATGATGCAGGGAACGGCGCCATACTAAGGAAGACTCTTCCATTGCTTGCGGGCATGTCCAAAGTGAGGTGGGAGAGATGGCTCGGCACTAGCAGAGGGAGGTGCTTGGCTTCCTGTAGCTGCTACGCAGCAGGCAGGGGTCCAGAGCTCCTGCAATTCCTGGGGAGGGGAGATGTGAAATAGATGGACCAGCAAAGTCCTGGAATTAGGAAAAGGAGGATGCCAAGGGTCGGGTTGTCACCCAGCAGAGATCGTAATCAGGGTTTGGGGTCAGTGACATTGAATGTTATTGCAGGTTTGAAGGCCAGGTGGCACTGGTGGCAAGACCAGGGATTTGGCCAGTACAGAGGCGCGTGTACACCCTATTCAGACACCAGTGTATAGGCATGGAGCCCTATTCCCCACCCCACCCCCACCCTGGGCTCCCCTCGGGGCCCCAGAGACACATAGCTACACTCTCACAAAAACCCAAACATCACATAGTGAGAAGTAGTGACAAGGGGATGAAATAGGGAAAAAAAAATGTTGCTCTAAATAAACTATTTTGAAAAAGAAAAGATTTAGATGTGGCTAATTGACAGATTTAAGTAACCTTCTCCAACATCCTTAATACTCACCATGGCAGGGGGTTACGAGAAATATTAGATTAGAGAATTTACTGAAAATAATATAAAGTTTCTTTGAAATTTGTGTAAGGTTGTTTGGTTAAATTTAAGAGAAAAATCACTGAGATACCTGAACTGAAATTAAAAAAAAAAAAAATCCCCTCTCTGAAGAGTAAGAAAAACTGCTTCTCCAATGAGGGAAAAAAAATAAATTTCTGAGTCAGATCTTACTAAGATCTGAAAGAATATTGAATCTATATATCAAATACCAGTATTCCTGACAGAGTAATACTCTAAGATATATCTTTTAAATTTAAATGGAAATGAGAAATATAACCTACTGCCCCAGCCTCCACAATCACAGAAAACTTACTGAGTCCAAGAAGGAATTAACTTGAGAAATTTATCCAGAAATTAGAGAGGAATAAATACATGAAAATAAAACTAAAGATGAGGGAGTTTTGAGGGGAGCAGTGCAGTTGTCTCTCATGAGGCCGCCATGGGTGTGGGTGGTGTGGACCCATCACTGACCACATCACTCATTCCGCAGTGATTATTTCTGGGCTGAATGTGTGATTCAAGGTTACCTGACCAGGGAGATCAGGATTTCTGTTCAGTAACTGTGGGAAGAAGTAGGCTTAGATGTGAACAGGGAGGGCTATAACCCTGAACGCTGCTGGAAGCATCTTGGTACCATCCAAGAAACCAGCCTGGAGATGAAGACAACACAAGGAAGATTCTAGAGCCAAGGAAATTGACAGAAATCCTGTCAGGGACTCTTCTCATTCTTTCCTGAAGCATGAACTCCCTCTGGATGTTCCGAAACAGAACCAAGGTATCTTATTTACTGTTTAAGCTAGTTTAAGTCGGGCTTTCTGTCATATTCAATTAATACAGAACTGGAAGAAAGATCCAGAAAATTGAATATATATATTTAACAGGGAACCTATAAAAAGAAAACAGAACAGATGCAGTTAATGTGATAATATAAGAAACAAAGACAACTGAGCTAAAATAAAGAAAGCTTAATCTAAAAAAGTTCAGCAAGTATTAGCAAAATTAATCCTGTGCCTGAGCATTTACTTAGGATTTTTTTTTTAATTTCAAGGATAAAGAATCCCAGAAGCATCCAAGAAAGAAAAATGAAGAAGCAGAAGAGGAAGGAAAAGAGGGGAGAAAGGGAGGGGAGGAGAAGAAACATGGAAGAAAAAAACTCTAATGGAACAAAGAGGCTGGCTTCAAATTTCTTGCAATTCTGACAAAAGACATTTGAAAAGAATCTAGCTTGAAAGGGAAAAATTGTGATGAAAGGATTAAAAGAATCTATGCCTAGCAATGTTGCTTCCTTGTGCAAAAAACTTACACTTTCATTTTTGAAAAGCCCCCCAAATAACAAAAGTAACCAAAGCAGAAGACACCAGCCGACTGGAAGACGAATCCATGTCCTGCAATTTGCACAGTAACTTCAAAATAAACATTGGTGGAAAAGGATGAAACTCACTTGTTTAACTAGAGCTCAGTTTAAGTAATTGGTTATTTTGAAAATTTATTAAATACTGATTATGTAAAATAATAACATCTGCATAATAATCACAATCTGGATATAAAGTTTCAACATAGAAAAACAATTGAAGATTTCTGAAACAAATCAGCTGGATACTTCATACAGTGTTTCAGAGCATAGAAAACTAAATTGAGGGAGGAGGGGAGAAACATTGGAAATCATGACTAACAGCAAAATCTTACAAAATTATCACAGACAGAAAAAAATGACTAGCCAAGCAGTATGCAATGTTCTAGCTGGACTTACTAGAAATAGAATCCAGCTGATAATTCAAAGAATAATACACACTTTGCAAGTTGTACAAGAGACCATGTCATGTGTTCATGGAGTCCCATCTTCTTTTTCACCTGTGCACACAGCTAGGCTGCATTTCCCAGTCTCCCTTGCTTCTTAGATGGAACCACATGACTAGTTTTCACCAATAGAATGTGAGTGTGGTAAGGAGTGTTACCAACCACTGGAGTGGGTGTCCTATCTTCTATGCTCCCCCCCCTTTTTTTTTAAGATTTTATTTATTTATTTGACAGAGAGATAGAGAGAGGGCACAAATAGGCAGAGAGGCAGGCAGAGGCAGAGGGAGAAGCAGGCTCCCTGCTGAGCAGGGAGCCCCATGCGGGGCTAGATCCCAGGACCCTGGGATCATGACCTGAGCCGAAGGCAGCCGCTTAACTGACTGAGCCACCCAGGTGCCCCTATGCTCTCTTTCTTTGCCCACTGGCCAGAGTCAGGGGATCTAGAAGGGACTCTAGGCTTCCCAGAAGATTCTGGCACCACTAACTAAGGAGCCTGGGCTCCTGAGTGACAGTAGAGCAGAACCCCTCACCAACAGCACTGGACTAAGGCAAGAGCAGGGAATAAGACTTTATTGCATGAAGCCACTGAGGATTTGGAATTTTTGTTCCAGAAAATAGTCTACACTAATAAAAGTATTATCTCACCATTTTAAGGATGACTTAATATATGGGGAAAAATGAATATAACATATCACAACAGGAAATTAAAGGGGAAGATAAAAACATATAATTATTTCAATAGATGTAAAGAAACATTTGATAAGATTCAATATCCATTACTGTTTTAAAGCCATTTTTCATAACTTAGAGAAACTATGAATAAATAGATACATTCTTTAAATTGGTAGCAAATACTCACTTGAAAGTCACATTCAAACCAACTATACAACACAATGGTATGATTTTAGAGATATTTCAATTAGAGACAAAATAATTACTAAAGAAACTTCTAGCCATTACATATGGCAAGAAGGTTAAAACTTATAATTATTGGAAAGAAGGAGACAAATACATCATTCTGAAAACCTATAGTAATTAACTGATGAATCTGAGTTAATAAAAAATTCAGTGTGGTGGCCAAATACAAAACAAATATACAAAATTCCTGAGGCTTTTTTTTATGCCTCAGAAATGATCAATAAGAAAAAAAAATCCTATAATGAAGATTCACCTTAAAATAGAAAGGGAAGAAATAAAGAAGAGAGAATGGGCTTGAGATGAACGTAGAGAAGCAAATTAGGATTGATATTTGAAATTTTTTTTAAAGATTTTATTTATTTATTTGAGAGAGAGAGAGAATGAGAGATAGAAAGCACGAGAGGGAAGAGGGTCAGAGGGAGAAGCAGACTCCCTGCTGAGCAGGGAGCCCGATGCGGGACTCGATCCCGGGACTCCAGGATCATGACCTGAGCCGAAGGCAGTCGCTTAACCAACTGAGCCACCCAGGTGCCCGATATTTGAAATTTTTAAAACATTATTGAGTGACACAAAAGAAAAATAGAATATATTGAGAAACATGCTGAATTCTAGGTAAGCAAGTGAGATAGCACAGAATTTTCAAATTTCCTCAAAACATATCCCTAATACTGATCCTGAAATTTTCTCTGAATATTAGGATTACGGCTGACTGCTAAGGCTTTTTACATATGTTTTTTAATTTTTCTTTACTGAAGATATATTTGTTATCAGAAAAAAATATACAAAATAATAAAGAAGAGTTTAGAATGATAACTAATTTCAAGGTAATATAAAAGTCTTAGGGAAAATATAGCTTCTGACCTGGCTGAGTTATGGACTTTTTTTTTTAAGATTTTATTTATTTATTTGACAGAGAGACACAGTGAGAGAGGGAACACAAGCAGGGGGAGTAGGAAAGGAAGAAACAGGGTTCCCACTGAGCAGGGAGCCTGATGCGGGGCTCGATCCCAGGACCCTGGGATCATGACCTGAGCCGAAGGCAGACGCTTAATGACCGAGCCACCCAGGCGCCCCTGGACTTTTTTATCATTATTATGTTCAGTTAGCCACCATATGGTAGTATATCATTAGTTTTTGATGTAGTGTTCGATGATTCATTAGTTGCATATAACACCCAGTGCTCATCACCACACGTGCCCTCCTTAATACCCATCCCCCGGCTACCCCATGAGTTATGGACTTCTGGTCTGTGATGCTGCTCATGTCCAAGCCACAGTGCCCCCACCATCTCCAGAAAGCTCGCCTAGGTGTGCAAGGCATATTTTCCCTCATGGCTCTGGCCCCTGGACTCTGCTGTTGTTTTGTGGCCTTCCTGGAGTTTTTACTCCCTTTCCCCAATCCAAGAGGGTTCGGTGCTCTGTTCCCTAAGAACTCTTTGAACTCTCAGATAGCCTTAGTTCTATGTGCATGAGCCCGTCACAGCCAAACCTACTGCATTCAGGCCAGACACTGTGTGCTGTTCCAAGAGAATCTCTGCATTTCATTAGGACACAGAGGGGTTAAAAGAAGAGAACGAAAGAGCAGCCAGGAACGGGGAGTCTCTACTTCTGCCCAGATCCCATGACAGTTTCACATTTGGCGGCAGAGGGATTCTGACTGTACACATTGGCCAAAACAGGCTTTTACTCTGATCATCCCAAATTTCCTTCAGAGGAGTGTTCCAAGATAGCTTATTCTGATTTCTGGGAAAAATGCTTCATAGCCCCTAAACACACCTACTTTGCCATCAGCATCAGTATGTGTTCTTTTCGTTCTGGCCCTGGGAAGCATCCCCCAAATAAGCAATGATTTCATTATGAGTTGAACTGAATGGCTTCATGGTATCAATCCTTGGCTACACTCTGCCATGTGGATTGCTGGGATTACTTTAATGCGCTGCTGAGACGAGGTGATCCAAAAAAACAACAGGATTGTGCATCCAGAATAAACTCCATGGTGAGTTAGTGTTTTAATTTTTTACTTGCATATATGTTTTTGGCATGCATTAGCATACTTGAATGGTCTTTTCATAGAATTAGAGTAATTTTAGGGATGCAGGGGGAATACAACTTCTGGCCTATCCTTCTCATTTTTCCAGTGAGTTGACTGTGGCTCGGAGAGGTTGAGTGACTTCCCAGAGCCACACCATGAGTGGCACGCCTGACTCTGTGACATCAAGGGTCTCTACCATTCATGGGGCAGGGCCTTTGCAAGTCACTGATGACAGGAACCAATGGCCACCACAGTCGTGAGGTAAACATAGACCGAGCCCTGGAGCAGCTTCCCTATTTCTCTGTCTTTGCCGGGCTTGAATGTTACCCTTGTTTTTGTTTGCTCCCACGTTCCCATGGATATGACCTCTCCAGGATGGTGTAGTCTCCCTGGTGCTTACCAGTGTCCCAGGTTCCTTTTCTCAGCTCCTTTCCTCCCTCTTGGCATGGTGTTCACCTTAATCTGTAATCTCTGAAAGCTACCAGTGGCTTGGACCTCTTGGGGCTGGGGACCTGGGCTCTAGACTGTTGCTCAGTTTCGGTGCTGAGATTAGACCCAGGCTTCCTAATTTTCAGAGCCCAGTTATCTGCTTCCTACCACATTCCTATCTCCAATAAAACGGGTTATAGACTTGGACCTCGGGGATGTGGCTTTCCAAAGGTTGGAGCTTTATGAGTTACAACTAATTTAAAAAGTCTCCCATGATCGCTAATCTAGGGGGTTCTTTCCTCTTGTATCTGAAACTACAATGAAAATATTTATATACTATCAGGAAAGTTTGCTTTGGATTGAAGAAGAGGAAGATGGATAGTCCCCAGGAAAGGAACTGCTCAGGAAAGGGTAGGAATCCTGCAATACCTGGGACCCGAGCTCCAGCGGGGCTGGTGGGAGGACGTGGAGTCAAGTTTGATCACCTTGCAGTCACAAATAGGGTATGGGTAGGCCCATGACAATAACATCCTCATGCCAAACAACAAAAGCCCACCTAGGCCAGATCTCCAGCAGGTGGAGCTGAGGGGCGCTCAGAGATGCCACGGCCAACTCTGACCCATGCACACACGGAGGAATTGGGAGCTGTCAGTGCAGCCTTGACAGGACCACTGTAGTGGGGAGCACCCAGCTGAGCTGGAGAGAGATGGAGACAATTTAGGCCACCGTGACTCATCTTGTGAACCTGCAAAGTTCACCCACTGCTCCCAGACACATTTCAGAGCCCTGTTGGGACTTGGAACTTTGCGCATAAGCTCTCCTGGCTCTGTTCCTAACTGGCGATGGGATCCACCTGACCAGTCTTCTCGCTGGTCTCAGTGCCTTTCAATTCTTGCGCTGCCACCTGAAATAACAACATGGGGGCCCCCAGAGCCCTTTATTAAAATGCAAACCCCACAGGAAGGGTTATAATTCACAAAGACATTGGCTGAAATCTTACGTTCGAGCTAGTTAAGAGCATAAGAATTTTGTAAAACGCACCATGTGAAGAAAGGGTGCTGGTGGAGAGCCCGGAAGACAAACCCACACCTTCTCAGTTGACACCAGGCTGATCACATTTGCAGACACATCAAAGTCGGGAGAGCAGGGAGAAGACAGCGGAGGCCAGAACCGGCTGTAAATGGTGTCTGAGGCACAGACAGAGAAATTGACTATAAGATGATGAAATTCAACAAGGTGGAGCGACTCCCTCAAAACTGAGATGGGTGTCAGATGTTACAGGTGAGGGCTATCCTGAGGTAGGAGAAAAGGAGGATAAATCAGCTGCTTTTCACCTGTGCTAGTCAGACAGAGGCTGAGAGTAACATTGTTACAAACACCAAAAAAAAAAAAAGAAAGAAAGAAAGAAAGAAAAGAGCACAGAAAGGGGGCATGAAGAAAATTTAGATGTTTAATTTTGCAGATGAAATACTCAGAAAACATGAACTCGGATAGCTGAAGGATGGCTTCGTGGAAAAGCGGGTTAGACTCCCATCAGGCCTGGCTGAGGGGCCCCATTTCTCTTCCCCGAGGGGCCACGAGGTAGCTTTTGCCTTCCCCCCTGCAGTCCAGTCACCACTGACCCCCCAGAGGCTGAGATGGAGGGAATCTGTCATTCCGATGTCAGTATTAGCTTTGAAAGTAAAAGAGAATGAGCATCAAAGGAGAGGTTCCGTGGGGAGACGGATTTTGCTCAATACCAAGAACAGTTCAGAAACAAGAACAATTAGAATCGCCCAACAACAGAGTGAGTTTCCTCTGTGGAGTGAAGAGTCTCCTAGCACTTGAAGTTTTCAAGGAGAGGCTGTTCAAGCATTTGTTGGAGGGAATCCTATGGGGGTGGGGCATTGAAACACGGCCATTAGGGCCTCTTCCAGATTTCAGAACTTATGATTAAAAGGAAGGAAATGGAACTCCTATAATCCCACCCACAGGGGTGCCAGCCTCGGGACTTCAAACAGAAGGGTCTCTAGACTCATGGGGCTTTGCAGAAACCAGACGATGTTCTCATCCACACACTGAAGGAGGACCCCTGATGGATCCCACACTCCTTAAAGAAGAGAAGGTCAAAGTATAGAAAGGAAAAATGAGTCAGTCTATTCTGGATTCTTCTGAGCAGTGGGGAGAATGAGACCATTTCAATGCAAGAGGCCACTTGATTAAAATGAGCTGCTGTCTACCAAAAGCTTTTTCATGCGCTGGCACTGGGCTGAGCGCTTAATCCTCCCAAGAAGCCAAGGCAGATATCAGGGGAGCCATAATTTTCAGACGAAGAAACTAAGGCTGGACACAGACCTGGCTGATGCTAGGGCACCCTCTGGGTGGTGGACTGGAGAGAGAGACACCGAACGACGTTGGTTCTAGAAGGAACTGAACGTAATCGATGACTCCTCAGACCCCGAATTTGGATTTGAAAGGCTGCCACAACCATCCCTTTCTTTCCCGTGAGCTACACCATTTGTTCGATCATGACGACCTGCAGGAACCTTGTGGGGTTCACATCTCCATCTTCGGGAAGCTCCACAGGTCCCAGTGCATGGCAGGGTCCTTAGCAAATTTAAGAAGTCAAAAGAGATGCTGTGCCTCTCTGGTCTATAGATTGTCCACACTAGTTGTACATGAACTTCACTGTGGTCACCTTTTGAAGATATCCATGTCAGGCCCTCACCTATGGGGTGGCACCTGGGCATGGGTATTTTTTTGTAGCTTGCCAGATACTTCCAGAGCACAGAACTGCCACAAGTCCAGCCAGACCAAGAAGAGTCTAGACCTGTGTTCCAGCCCTGTTCTCCTCACCAAAGCCTGTAGGAAATTTCAACTTTGCATACAGAAGAAGAAGGAAGAAGGCACTTAATTAAATAAATGAAAGAAGGAAAGCAGTGTGATTTTAACATATATTTTTAACAATACCTATTGCCAACGCCCTCTAAAATTCGGGGAGACCCTGGGCTTTACCATTGGAGCCACTGTTCACTCACATTCCTCTTATTAACAAAGTTGGCCTGGTTTGGAACCCTGAACTGGTCAGCAAAATTTAATTTCCTGTTGGGAAAATAAAAAAGATTTTATTAAAAGAAACAAAATTTAGTGTTCTCTTTAATAATCTCACTGGATCTTCAAGGCCCCTGAATGTCAAATGCCTGTTGCAAACTGATATTCTTATCACTTTTCAGAAACAAAAGTTCCCCTAAAGGAATAGACTTTTGGCAGCTTTGACCCCATTATATTTTTTCCACGAAGAAAATGTTAAGATGAATATGAGTTGAGACGCCTAAAACAAGTCAAGAGAACCAGACTCTGGATTCCTGGGCCTGTGTTCTGGTCCTTTTTCTGTTGCTTATTTTCTCTGTGAACTTGCCCAAACCACAGGATCCCTTGAGACTCTAGTCCTCTCTATAAAACGAGGGCAGCTGGGAGGAGCTGCTGTCAGGACCTTCCAGCCTTGACATCATGAGATCATGAATCTCCAGCAACGAAGAAATCACAAGAGTGAAGAGACACAATCTATAAGGTATGTTGCAAAGTGGAGAGAAAACCCCACTGGATTTGGAGTCAAAATCACTTGTTTCTGGCCAAGACTAGATGACCTTGAGCAAATGTTTGGGTGTATTTGGCAGATCAGTTCAAACGTGTACATGAGGGTATGTGAATGTGGGAAACTAACTACAAGATCTGAAATTTTAATGTGCAGAAACTGGGAATGCCTTTAAGAATTTGAGGTTGTTTCCAGCTTCCAGAATGCCTATAAAGGAGTTTGCTCTTTTGTTTGGGAAAACCCTTGGTTTGGGGTAAACCTAGACTCATCATTAGCCTGAAGGAGGATGTTGAAATCCGGTTCCTGCTCAGGCTCTTGTTTGGCAGAACAGGCCAAGGGCTGCATTTCTGAAGACCTTTGGCTTTTGGGGGAAAAATTCCTTTCTCTACGGATCTCGATGCTGCCACTTAACTACTTATTTCTTTGAAAGTAGGCATGTGTGTGTCTGTATATTTGCGCTTGAGGGATTACATATTTGCATTCACGCAGTGGGTCCCAGATGTGCAGGGCTGGGCACCACGTTGACTCTGGCCAGAGGTCAGCCTGAAAGCAAATGTACCCGGCTGGCTCTACTCCACTGCAGACTGGATGATTATCAGTCTTCAGGTAAAGGTATTTAAAACAGAGTAATTCCAAATATACTGTTCGGGGACTATTATGCTCTCAGTATAACATATACAAGATCACATCTCTGTCATCAAGGGAAAAAGTTTCTCTTCCAAAGAATAGATATTTCCAGTGCCAACCACTTTAGCCAGTTTGGGCCCCATTGTCAAGGGCGAGGAGGTGGCTTGTTTAAAGGAAGAGACTTTAGACTGAGACACTGAAGGCCCAGGAGGAAGGTGCTTGAGAAGGGGCCACACCCTCTGAGTCCGCTGGTCCCAAGGAATGCACCCTAGACCTCGCTGTCTGTGGCTCTGCTTCCTGCCAACAGCAGAGGACTTTCGTGGCAGGTAAAGATACCGCCAGATAAAGCAATGGGCAACTTGTCTTCTCCCAACTCCTGCACACTAGCAGAAAAACAAGAGGCCCACATGGTGCTGGCCCCATGCAAGCCCTTCAAGACTCAGGCCTTGCCAGATTTCTAACTCATGAGAGCGGGGTCTACAACTTGCTCATCCAGGTTTCATCTTACCACGTCTTTTTCCGAAGCTGTCCATGGCTAAGTGTCCTCATTTTCCCCGTGTGAAAGGAGCCGATGCCCCTTAGGAGACTCTGGCAGAGGTGTGGGACCTGCACTCCCTGCTTCCTCTACATCAGAGGATGGACTGTGCCACACTGGGGTTCCCAGAAGCCACTGGATTGGAGAACCCGGGGACCATGTCAGGAATCAGCTTCTGAAGCCAGTTCTCTTCCTAGAGTACACTGCTCAGGAAATAGCCTAATTCGAAAAACGTGATCATTTTTTAAGCCTAGTTGGGTTATCTCAGACTTAATATAAAGATGATTTGTAAAACATCTGTGCTTCTTATGGACAAAGCCAGCCAGTGAAAATATTCAGCTAGAAGCAACATTCATTTCACATCTGCAACTAAAATGCTCTACTATTACGCTGTCTCTTGGGAAGAATCCATCCACGGGGCCACACGGGAGACTTGAATAAAATATATTGCACCTTCTTTTCCTATTATACACTCTATTTTCATTAAGGCTCCATATTTCTCATTCTCGTGATTTATTGAATGGCCTCTGTATTTCTCAAAAGCAGACAGCACCATGGCATATTTTCTCTCTCCACTAAATAGATAAGGAAACCGAGACATACACATTAACAATTACCTCTTCCAACAAGATTCAAGGGATCAGAGGTAAAACTCCTATAGTATGTTCTCCTGCTCTCAGGGCCATCACTCCATCCACTTCGATGTCAAATATAATCACATGCACCTACAATCAAAAGCTAGAGAACACGGGTTCCTGCTATTTAATCAATCTCTAAGTTTTCTAACAGGGCCCTGGCTCAGCAGTTATGAGTGAATGAGCATGTCTTCAAATTAGTTCTTGCATAAACAGTGTTATTGCATGCATTAACTCCTGCCATAAACCCACACAAAATAAGTGTTTTTTTTTTCAAAACCATCACAAAGTGCAAGATCCAGTTGCTTAAAGACACCCCAGCTACCTGTCGAATATCGAGTAATGACAAAGTTCTGCGATAGAGTCCACAAATCTTTACACATAATCTACTGCCTATTATTTAACGAATTTATTGGGTAATATTTCCATGAAATTCATTTACTCTTCTTTCGTGAACAGCTCTGAAGAAAGCTTATCAATTTTCAAGCCAGCAATTAGTATTAGAATGGCAGTTGATATTTATTGAGCATTTCTTGTATGCTGGACACGGTGCTCAATACTTTACATTAATAACCTCATTTCTTCCTCTTGTTAATTACCTGGGAGCGAGTTACACTCAGGGAGTAATTTGCATGAGATCCTAGAGCTAGAAGAGTCAGGATTTGAATTTGGGCCTATCCCATTAACCATAAATTCTAGACCTGTACTGCTCAATACAGTAACTACTAACCCCACATAGCTGTTAACATTTAAATTTAACTAAAGGGCGCCTGGGTGGCTCAGTCGGTTAAGCGACTGCCTTCAGCTCAGGTCATGATCCTGGAGTCCCGGGATCGAGTCCCGCATCGGTCTCCCTGCTCAGCAGGGAGTCTGCCTCTCCCTCTGACCTTCTTCCCTCTCATGCTCTCTCTACCATTCTCTCTCTCTCTCTCAATAAATAAATAAAATAAATAAAAAAAAATAAATTTAACTAAAGAAGGCAGCTCCCCAGTCCCACCAGCCACATTTCGAAGTTCTCAAAAGCCACAGGTAGCTAGTGGCGCCTATGTTAACAGCACAGGCAGAGAACCTCTCTATTATCACAAGCATTTTTGACAGGCAGCCCTGAAGTGCAGTCTCCTCCCTGTCTTAGAGGCCGATGCAACTTAGAGAGTCACCATCCGTCTCCAAATTTCATTACTCATATCAGAACCGAAGTGGGGAGGGGACAGCAGAGAGGACCGTATAGTACAAACTTTGGAAATAAGTTACACTGGCAAATCCCAATCCTCCCTGTCCTCTAAGGCAAAGTACCATTCAACTGTTATATCCTCTTTGATATTTCCCTAAATTCACTCCACTTGAATTAGAGGAGAGGAGAGATGGGAGATTGGAACTAACGTGTATTGAGTTCCCCAATAGGGGCACACATGATCTCTTTTAATCTCTTCAGTGGTATATTTGAGAACATAATGTTATCCTCAATTTCCTATGATGAGACAAACTTGAATTACTTGTACAGATTCCCGAATATACCCCAGCCCTTAGAGCATATAGAGGATTAGCATTGAAAAGTCAAGGGTTCTTCCTCCTTTCCCCTCCTCCGTGCCCATATGGGTAATGTACAATAATTGAGACCTGCTCCCAGGTGGTTACTCAGAAACGTAGAGAATAGCTTGGCTTTTTCTCCTACCACTCAGGAAAGTGTATTGAGACATTAAGAGTAGAAATAGCATTATTGATAGCAGGAGGGGAAGAATGAAGGGGAGTAAGTCGGAGGGGGAGACGAACCAGGAGAGACGATGGACTCTGAAAAACAAACTGAGGGTTCTAGAGGGGAGGAGGGTGGGGGGTTGGGTTAGCCTGGTGATGGGTATTCAAGAGGGCACGTCCTGCGTGGAGCACTGGGTGTGATGCATAAACAACGAATCATGGAACACTACATCAAAAACTAATGATGTAATGTATGGTGATTAACAGAACAATAAAAAAATTTAAAAAAAAGAAATAGCATTATTGTAGGGCTAACTGTTCTAATACATTGAAAAGGTAAATTATTTGTAAACTGTATAATTGGGACTAGGGAAGCCACAAACTTAAATGGGAACAGGGACTGTGTAGAAAAAGTAGATGAATGGAACAGACTGCTATGGGTCATTAGTTATAAGGACCAACAGCATCAGCATCACCTGGGAACTTGTTAGAAATGCAAATTCTCAGGGTCCACCCTGGCTTATTAAATCAGAACTCTGGGGTGGGATCCTGCAATCTATGCTTTAACAAGGCCTGAGGTAATTCTGACTAAAGCAAAAATTTGAGCACCCCTGATTTAAGCAGTAGTGATTGGTAAAAAATGTGATGAGTGGAGAAAGCACACCCCATTTTCAGGGGCAGCCTCAAGCTGGCTCCAACCATTTATTGCCTTATTGGAATCAAGGTCCGGTGATATCAGCTCCTCCTATGGCTCAAATGTCATTAGTGGGAGCGGAAGAGGGAGTGGCTACCCGAATTACAGTGCATAGTGTAACTGAGAGGTTAATGATACTGTGCTATTCTATTTCTATATGATATTTTTAGTAAACTGGATGGCATACAGATTAAATACTACTTTTTATTTTCTCATTTTCTCTAATATTTTGGAACATACCTATCTTAATATAATCACAGCAATTCCTGGTCTCCTTTTAAATCTTTTATTACATCTAGATTCTGTTCCAAAGTCACTTATTTTTAATACGTTGTTTTGGGGACTCCAGTAGCAGTCATCAGTTAATGAAGTCACAAATGATATTGCTATATACAAAACAGGTCATATTCTAACAACACTGAATGTTTAATAAAAACACCAATATCACTACAATTTCTTATAGAAGTTCTGGGAGGTAATGTCCTGAAAAAGAATGGTGGGAACTTCTGTTTGTCAGCTAAAATAATGCTGCTTTAAAAATAAATAAATAAAGTAAAAACAATTTGCCATGTGTTTGGCGCCCTCTAGGTTAGAAAGTATTTAATTTTTGACTTTCATTAAAACTTTGGGTTTCTCAATACTTTCAATTTCGTACATAAACTGAAACTTTATTAATATTTTCAAGTAGCTCTGTCTCCAACTGGCCTATTGGGATTGGACTAAATAAAAAAATTTCTCTTTCATTAAAATTTTATAAAGTATTTCAGGTCTACAAAAGGTGTAAAGAACAATAAAATGAACATTTGTGTATTAACTATTCTCATGAATAAATAAAACACTGAAGATATTGTTTGAAGCCTTTTGTGTACCCAACCTGGTTATCATTCCTTCCCTTCTCTCAGAGGTAAACACTTTTCTGAATATGTGGTCATTCCTTTTGTTCCTTTATGTTTACCCCACGTGTGCATATATTTCCAGAAGATATAATCTTGCTTTGCACATTTTTAAACATTTTGTGAATGGAATCATTAGGTACATACATTTCTGAAACCTGCTTTTTTACTATTATGCTTATGAGATCTGTCATTGTTGATAGTTGTAAATCGAACTCATTTGTTTTCATTGCTGGAAAATGTATATTAAAAAGAGCCCATCAAAATGTAGTTATCATTTCTTTCATGATGGGCGTTTCAGCTGGCTCCAATTCCAGGCTCTCAGACATGCTGGTGCTAGTACTTTGTTTTTATTGAGTATGTACACAGGTGTTTTTCCAAGTTACACAACCGGGAGAGGAAGTGCTGGGTTATAGAGAGCTTTAAGTGGGTCTTCTCATTAATTAGATTTAAGTGGGTCTTCTCATTAGTGCCATATCACTTTCCAAGTGTTTATAATAGTCTATATTCCTACAGTAAGATATGAGTGCTCCCATTTCAATATTTGTATATTGAAATGCCAAAAACATACTTGGCACTGTCAGACTTTAAATGTTTTTGTTAATCTTACAGGTATGAAATTTTTTTTTAAAGAAAAAACTTAATGTTTATTATTTACATTCAAGTGAAACTTCTGGAGGCTAAACACAAGTTTAACCACAACATACTTTTTGATAAAGTTAGTTTAGTGCTTCTTTTCGTAATGCAATGCAAAATAATCTTCTCTATTTTTTAAAAATAATGTTATAATGCTATTTGCACACTAATTCAAAACCTTCTACACACACACACACACACAAACAGTAATAGAATTTGTATATGGTTTAAATATTTTGATTCTCTAGGTATTTTCATCCCTCCAGGTAATTTAAAAGCTTAGAAAGGCAAAATTCACAGTAAAATAGAAAATCTATATGAGTATTAGAAAATTTTATTTTTAAAAAACCATTTCCCCTTCCTTTGTGCA
Source organism: Callorhinus ursinus (assembly GCF_003265705.2). Classification (NCBI taxonomy): domain Eukaryota; kingdom Metazoa; phylum Chordata; class Mammalia; order Carnivora; family Otariidae; genus Callorhinus; species Callorhinus ursinus. The sequence goes on from NW_027397082.1 coordinate 30,327,502, forward strand.
GTTCTTCCCCAACCACAGCCATTTCAAATCTACCTTTGGATGGCCTTTTAGTTAGCTAGCCCCTTCTGCCCACTCACCTTTCTTAAGGCAACAGGAAAGGGTAAGCAATGACAACCCCCCCCAAAAAAAACCCCCACACTAATGCCTCAGTATGCCTCAATCTTGAAAAATCTAGAACAAAGGAAAGGGAATAAAAGTAGGCAGATAGTCATTTTAAAAGGATTCCCACAGAATGTTTCTTTAGTATGAAATTCCATTCTCCAGTTTGTGCTTCATGAGAAAGCACTCAAAAAAACCTACAAAATTTCACTGGTTAATTCTACCAAACATTTAAGGAAGAAATTATACAAATTCTTTATACTCTCTTTCAGAGGACAGAAACAAAAAGAATATTTCCTAACTCATTCTATGAAGTCAGTATTATCCTAATACCAAAACCAGGCAAAGACGTTATAAGAAAAGAAAACATCAGACCAATAACTCTCATGAACATAGATTCGAAAATCCTCAACAAAATGCTAGTAAATGAAACCCAACAAGATATAAAAAGAAGTATACACCACAACTAAATGGGGTCTACCCCAGACATGTAAGGCTGGTTCAAAATTGGAAAATCAGGTGATGTAATCCATTGCATCAACAAGCTAAAATAGAAAGATCACAGGATCATATCAATAGATGCAGAAAAAGCATTTTATAAAATCCAACACCAATTTGTGCTAAAAAGATAAATCTAGACACTCACCTTTCACCCTTCACAAAAATTAACTCAAAATGTATCACAGACCTAAATGTAAAATACAAAAATTTAAAACTCCTGGAAGATAACATAAGAGAAAGCATAGATGATGTTGGGTACAATAATGACTTTTTAGACACCAAAAACGTACTACATAAGAGAAATAATTGATAAGCTGGACTTCATTAAAACTTAAAACTTCTGCTCTGTGAAAGACAATGTCAAGAAATGAGAAGACATCACAGACTGAAAGAAAATATTTGCAAAGACATATCTGAGAAGGGACTGTTATTCCAAATATACAGAGAACTCTTCAAACTCAGCAAGAAGAAAACAAACAACCTCACTTAAAATAGGCTAAAGACTTCAATAGACAGGACACCAAAGAAGATATACAGACGACAAATAAGCACAGGAAAGGTGTTCCACATTATATGTCATCAAAGAATTGCAAATTAAAACAGCAATGAGATACCACTGTACTTGCATCCGAATGGCTAAAATCTGAAACACTAACAACAGCAAATGATGATGAGGTTGTGGAGCAACAGGAACTCTCATTCATCATTGGTGAAAGTTTCTTTTATTTATTATTTATTATTATTTGTAGTTTTTTTTACAAAACTAAACATACTCTTACCATATGATCCCACAATCACACTCCCCAGTATTTAACCAAAGGAGTTGAAAACTTATGCCCAAACCAAAACTTGCCCATGAATATCTATAGCAGCTTTATTCATAATTACCAAAACTCAGAAGCACCATATTTCCTTCCATGGGTGAATGGATAAACAAACTATAGTATATCCAGAAAAGGCAGTGTTTAAAAAGAAATGATCTATTGAGCCATGAAAAGACATGGAAGAAACTTAAATGTATATTACTAAGTGAAAGAAGCCAGTCTGAAAAGGCTGCATGCATTCTGTATGATTCCAAATATATGACACTCTGGAAAAGGCAAAATCAGTGGTTGCCAGATGTTTGGACAGGAGAAAACAGGTAAAGCACAGAGGACTTTTAGGACAATTAAAATACTTTTCGCTGGGGCGCCTGGGTGGCTCAGTCGTTAAGCATCTGCCTTCCGCTCAGGTCATGATCCCAGGGACCTGGGATGGAGCCCCGCATCAGGCTCCCTGCTCCGCCAGAAGCCTGTTTCTCCCTCTCCCACTCCCCCTGCTTGTGTTCCCTCTCTAGATGTCTCTCTGTCAAATAAATAAATAAAATCCTTAAAAAAAATACTCTTCATTACACCATCATGTTGAATACATATCATTATCCATTTGTCCAAACTCTTAGATCATTCAATACCAGAACATTCAAGAACCATAATGTCAACTCTGGACTTTGAGTGATCATGATTGTCAATGTAGGATCATTGATTATAATAAATATATCACTCTGGTGGGGGGGTTGTTGATAATCGGGGAGGCTGTGCATATGTGGCAGCAGGGGTGTATGGGAAATCTGTGATCCTCCTCTCAATTTTGCTATGAACCTAAAACTGCTCTAAAAGAAATAAAATCTAAAAAAAACAAAGTGAAGCAAAAACACTGTAAATGTGCTCAGTGGTGAACAGTGTGTGTCAAAAGACATGTGGTGAGACAATATTTATTAAAAAGGAAAGATAATGCATCAATAAAACAATACATTATTTTTTAAAGTGGAAATACTGCTTGCAAGTGGCCAACATCTTTTTTTTAAATTGCATTTTTAACTGAATACAGTTGATACATAATATAATTTTAGTTTCAGGTGTACAGCATAGTGATTCAATAATTACATATCTTGCAAAATTCTCACCACAATAAGTGGTTACCATCTGTCATCATACAAAGTTATTATAACATTACTGACTATATTGCCTATGTTGTACTTTTCATCCCCATGACTTACTTAGTTTGTAACTGGAACTTCGTACCTCTTAATACTCTTCACCTGTTTTGCCCATCCCCCTAATGCCCCCCTCCTTCAGTAACCACTACTCTGTTCTCTGTATTTATGAGTCTGTCTTTCTTTTGTTGCTGTTGCTGTTTTTTGTTTGTTCATTTGTTTTATTTTTTTAGATTCCACATATAAGTGAAATTATATAGTATTTGTCTTTCTTTGTCTGACTTACTTCACTTAGCATATGCGCTAGTCCATCCATCTTGTCACGAATGGCAAGATTTTATTCCTTTTTATGGCTAATATTCCATTGTGTATATGCACGTCTTTATCCATTCATCTACTGATGTCCACATGTGTCGTTTTCATATCTTGGCTACTGTAAATAATGCTGCAATAAACATAGGGGTGCATATAAAATAATGCATTAAATTTTTAAAAAATTTATTACACACATACAAAACACAGAAAGAGGAAGGAATCATAGGAGAAGGCATCTGGGAATCACTGGCCATGCCTGATGGGTGATCATTGACATCAGAAAGGAGAGAGGAACCTTTTCCTGAATGTTGAGAGGGTCTTACAGATGCTCAGATGGAGTGTTTCATGTTGTCCCACAAGGGGCTCTGTCGTTTGTCCTCAATATTTTTCTCTTTATTTTTTACATCAGGTAATCTACAAACCAACCACCAAGTTCACTGGTTATTCTATTTCAAATATTATTTTGGAATCATTTAATGATTTTTTCATATCTGCTATTCAAATTTTCACTTTCTTCTTTTTTATAATTTATATGTCTTTATAGAGATATTTTAATTATGGAATTGCTATTATTATATCTTTCTTTAACTTTTTGACACCAACTTCCTTTTAACATTTAACAGCGTTAAAATGGAAGTTTTTGTGCTCACTTTGGCAACACATATACTAAAATGGAAGTCCTTGCCTGCTCAAAGCAACATCTGGGACCACCTGGAGTCAGTTTCTATTGACTTCTTTTCTCCCCTCGGCGTATGGGTAACACTTTCTTGTTTCTTTGCATGTCATAATTTTTGTTGTTAAAAAAAAAAAAGGGAGCTTTGGGATACTATATAGTATCTCAAAAGTAAAGTATCTCAAGTTATATGTAATAACTCTGATTTCTGGAACTTCTTTGTCTCGAGAGAGTTTTATTTGTTTGCTTGCTTATGAACTTGCCTAGCCTTATATGTAGACTCTGCCTCCCTGACCATGTTTGGCCACTGATGGCTTCTTCTGGGCTGTCTCAGTGCCTGAATAGCTTAAGGATAAGCCAACAGTGGAAAAGAGTGTGTGGTCAAATGTAAGTCTATGCTCAAAATATAAATTTCCACCCTCTGTAACGGATCCATGTGTGGGAAGAGAGATTCCTTCAATGTTTAGACAGCTCTCAGGTCTGTCCTGGCTTTTCCTTCCCCTGGACCTTCTCAGGTCTTCCATGTGTGTGCTTAGTTTCCCTGTCTTCCAAGGATGTGCATAGAGCTTATCGACTTTTCTATGACTGTCCAATTTTCAAGGTATTCTCCTTAAATTTTTGGCTGGTCTGCCTCATTGCAACCAGGACTACCACTTAAGCTAGCAGAACTAGGGTTTTTTCCATTTTCTTCCCCACTTAGTTGTTTACTTTTACTGACACCATCAGCCATGGATTTTTACCCTCCACTCCAAATCAAGGTAGCTATCCCCAGCAGCAAAGTTACTGGTTTTCATGCCCAGTGCTTCCTGGGGAAAACTACTACAGCTGATTGGGAGGTAGGAGGGATGGAAGAAGCCCGAGGCAAGTAGCTTCAGACTCCCTCCGTTTTTATCCAAAGTTCCAGCGGCTCTTCATGAGTCAATACCATTTGCTTTTGGGCATACTCCAGAGGCCAGAAATACTTATTTGGGGATTTTTGTTTAACTTTAAACTTGGTTTTATGGGAGAGAAGGCTTGTCATCCCCTTTACCCTAGCCAGAAGTCCTACTTGCTTTCAATTATAATATATGTAAATTTACTAAATTTTCCTGTATCGTTTCTCATTTTGTGGATTCTTAAAAAAACAACTTTTCCCTCCCTCCTTTAGGTGTTAAGTATAACCACCCATATCTCTTCTACAATTATACACTTTACTACTTTAAGTTTTAATTTTCTTGGAATTGACCATCATGCATAGCATGGCACTATATAGGTTGTAATTTTATTTTTTTTCCCTTATGGAGGCGTTATTGTATATTTGCATATCTCTGGACCAAATCATTATGGTCTCTATTTTGCTAAAATCTTCAGAAGCCTTGATAACTGCTAGAATACATTCTCTGCCTTTTTCTCTTCTACTTGGCTATTTTTAGTTAGATGCTTTTACTTGTAACTTCAGAAGCAGTTTGCCAAAGCTGTAATAAATCTTGTTGGACTTTTTCTAATGTAATTTATCTACAGATTAATCTTGGGAAAATTTATATTTTCATAATAACATATGTTGATTTAAACTTTGATATCAGTTTTATAGAATTCTCTCTCTCTAGCTGGTGTCTGTATAGGAAGATGCCAGTAATGATGATCACAAACTTTTAATAACTAAGTGTCCCTGTATGGCATTTTGGCTGACGTGTTTTTAAAAATTTATTTCTGTATTTTTAAGTTTGTTTTTACCTTATCTTTATAATGAGTAGGGTTGATTTTTACTTGAAAAAATAGTTATGATTTTTTGAATACGTTAAGAAGAAAGCTGCATAGGAGGTAGATTAAATTAGGACCAGTGACTTTGATGGGGGGTAGGATAGGCACATGTGGTCAAGTCTCTTGCAATGTGGCAGTGTTTCCAGGCCAACTGGGTTGGTATTTGTGGTCCTGATAAATCAGAATTTTTCTAATTAGGAAACATTGTATTCAAATGTTGATTTCTCCCACTCACTATTTTTCCTTTATTCTTTTGATGTTCAATTTCCTAATAACATGGGGCCAATATCCCCCAACTCTAGAATTTTTGTCAGTTTTACGAGATAAAATAATGTAAATTACAGTCAGTTTGGTTTTACATTAAACTCCCAATTCCATGCCCCTGGAAATCAAATTTCTCCCCACAATGTCTGCTAATGCCTTAATTTAAACTTGTATGCATCTCCTGTGTTCTCTTCCTATTCTATTGTCTCTGTTTTGTCCCCACATCAACTCAGACATGAAATTGCAATTATTTATGAATTTCCATGCAATTGAGTCACGATTAATTTCACAAACATTTTGGAAGCTCTCAGAGTTCATTGTCTTCTGCAATTTCTACGGATTCTCTGGACTCTAAATTCTGCTCCAAACTCCATACCACTGGGAACAACCCAAAAACTCAACAGTATTTTGGTGCCAAACAAACGAAACCAACAAACAATAAAAGGCAAAATCAAACAACAAATAAAATGAAAATCACCTTGGAAGGTGGTAGTTATAAAATAGTGTATGTATATGCTATTGTGTGTGTGTAAAATCTAGTACTAGTGTAATGTCTAGACACTAGTTTGGTAAATATTCACATTCTTCTTCCTTATTGAGAATCAATTTTAAGAATCCATCCCCATGTAGATGCCTCTTCGATAAGTTTCAAGGGCCATGTTCTGGCCCCCTTTCTCTTTTCTTGCACCTCATTGTCATCCTGCTGGGGCAGCCAGTAACCACAGCTCAGAGTCACAGATGCATGAACACTTTCTCTGGCCATGCCCTGTTTCCTGTCAGCCATCTTCCTCACTCTCAGCTAGCTTCTACAGGGACTGAAAAGTGAGAACAGGAGTCTGGGTTTACAGAACATAACTACATTTTTGGAGACAGCATTTTGTGGTCTTTGCCTTGCCAGCCCATCTGTTCACCATTAGCCCCCATTCAAATGAAGTCGTCATGTTTTGTTCATAAGCAACCACTGCGGGTGAAGCAAAGTTTTTTGGGCTTCATCATTCTAATGGGTTTGCTCCCCACAGAGAATGTTCTTCAACATGTGTCAATGTTAACAGCCCCCAGGTTCATTTAAAATCCCCTTTTGTGGGCTGACAGAGACCCAGAGCCCCGCATGCATCCCCAGGCTTCTCTTCTTTGACTACACTCAATGGCTGAGTTCCACAATCAACCGACTGACAGTGAAGAGCTCCACCTCTTTCTGGGACAAATGAAATCAAAAAATTATCCTTGCTCCTGCTTCAGGTTGCAAAACACCTACTTTCTGTGAGTGTCCATTGTGTCCCCACTGTTATGAAATCATTGTTTATAATCTTTACCACAGATTTGTGAGAATGACAATCATGTTACAGCTGAGGGAATGGAAGCTTTGAGAATTTAAAAAGCTTGCTCAGAAGTACACAGCTGGTAGGTGACAGAGCTAAGACTGAACCAAGGAGGAGGTGGCTAGTTGGGGAGGCAACCAACTCTCAGTGGCAGCTGATAGTGTTCTTGAGTCAATGTGGCTCCATGCTCCCAAAACTTCCAAATGCAAAAGCTACTAACACTAATGCAAAAGGTACTAACACTGTGTTAGTACCTTGGGAGAGGAGCCCAAGTCCTGAAACATAAAACTCCACTGAATGCCCTGTGGGGAGGGGAGGAAAATTAATTTTCACTGTTCCACTAGTTAAGACTATTGCGTCCAAAAAGAAAAAAAGAAAAAGTCAACAAATAAAAAAATATATAATTTATTGATTGTATAATGACTCACTTTATTACAAGGAGTGTTTTCAATAGAAAGAAAAGTATTTTTTCTGAACTTGTAACAGGTCATATGTCCAATAACTGTGTTAGAGGGAAGTTCCCAGGACCATCGGCACCACTGTCACTGCCAATCCCACCTGCTGGGAAAGATGAATCCACAGGAGCAGGTGAGCACATGGGCACTGACTTCCTTCCCTGGCACAGGGAGCCCTGCAGAGGGTCATCCTCACTGCACCACACTGAGGGCTAGCTCCAAGTACAGGTGGAGGTGTCTTCAACAGCGGTCCCCAGCTTGGCTGTCCCCTTGGATCCCCACAGTGGAACTTTCTAGGATGTGGATGACCCAGGTCTGGAGTAAGTCCATGGTATTTTGTTTGTTTGAAGCTATCTTGGTGATTCTAGTGAGCCGTTCCTACAGAGCTGTTAGTTTACAGTAACGCCTGTCTGATCGAACAGGTTTCTCCTACAGCCTCTGCCTCAGGCTTCACGATGGCATTTCCTTCTTTCAAAGTGCAAGCACACAAGAAGGAGCACAGAGTTAGGGGCCAGGATAGCCGACATTTGTTCGAGTTCTGTCACTAACTAGTCGTGTGATTTAAAAGATTGCCTGAGCTCTCTGGGCCTTAGTTTCCTCCCCTGTAAAATGGGACTATTCATCCCTGCTCTGCCTCCTTACAGCTAGGTATTGGAGAAGCCAATGTGATAATGGGTGGAAAAAAAGAGGAGAAGGGTAAAGCAGGGAGACTCTAGTTCAGAAGGAAGGAAGCTGTGGAGAATCCTTTTTAGGTCCTTAACTGTCCCATAGGTTTGGGTTAGTCGCCCCCTCCTCAGATTTCTGTTTCTCCACCTGAACAATGAAGGAGCTGTAGCAAATGAACCCTAAGTAACTCCTTCCAGCTCATACATTCCATGGCTCTGAGAGTCTACCACCAATGTCCAGAGATTTCTAGAACATGCTCTGGGGGGACTGGGTCAGGGGAAGTGGTAGTGGTGGCATAGGGTGGGCAAGAGGCAGAGAGTGGGGACAAACCCTGAATGTCCTCTTGAAAGGGATGCTTCTTGTGTATTCACTCACTTCATCCCTAGACAGCACAGGGAGCGAAGGAGTATCATTCTTACTTATCCTACAGAGGAGCAGACTGGGGCTCAGGGCCATGCCACTGGTGAAGGATGCTGAGAGACTTGAATCTGCACTGGTCTGACTCTAAAGTCCCCACTGGTCCTCAACTGGGAGAATCTTGTCCCCCCCACCCACCCCCACCCAGGGAACCATGTTAATGCCTGGAGACATTTTTGGTTGTCACAAATGGAGAGGTTGGATGCTACTGGAAAATAGTGGATAGAGGCCAGGGATGCTGCTCAATATTCCACAATCCTACAATGCACAGGATAGTCCTCCTGCAACAAAAGATTACCAAGCCTCAAATGTCAATTCTGCCAAGGTTGAGAAACCCTGACCTGAAGGAAGGTCCTGGATGGCGGGGCTGCCCTAACTGTGCTCAGTACCCGAGAAGGTCTGGTGCATTCCCATTCCCCATCCTGAGCTAGTTTGCATCAGCTGCCTGTAGGAAAGGCGCATCGTTTCCCAGTACTACCTAAGGATATGGCCTCACTTGAGAAAAGCCAACAAATAGACACGTCTGCCTGGAATTAAAGACAGAAGGAGCTCCATTTGAGCTCATGCTGGTGTCCTGGAAGAACCAGGGCCCTTTGCAGGGCCAGCCCCAGGACAGGAGGCCAAAGGGAGTGTGGAGAGGAGCTGGGCTGCCTGCAGGCTGCCACATCCTTGGAACTAGCTGAGCTACCTTCACACTCCTCCCTGAGATCCTATTCCTGCTCCTCTCCTTCCTCCACTTCTCTGAGTGTAGCTCCCTGCACCAGCCAGAAACATGTGCATTTGCCCTTGGTAAGCCCCATCGAGACCGTATTCTGTCCTCTTCTGATGCATTTGCTTTTTGGGAGTGTGGTCTACTTCCATCCCTCCACTGGGCCCCTAAAAGACTCCTCTTGTTGGGCAAGGACATCCCAATGCTGGGATGCCACCTCCAAGCAAGCATCAGTGAGAGATGCTCTGCAAGTCCCAGGAATTAGATCCCCAGACCCCTGGGTTGAAGAGCACATGTGTTGCCTTCTATGTGCTTGGGTGGGAAAGTCAGGCTGGATACACCTATGCATAATAGAAAGGAAAGATTACCTAGTGCCTGAAGGGGGAAAGGACCTGTATATTTCTCATGATTTCTAAAACACAGGTTGCTTGGCAAAGAGGGAACTATTTTCCTGCTCCTGTGACAAAAGAAGCAATAGCAGGTGAAGCCAGGCCACAGAGCAACAATTACTTTAAATTATAGAGATTACAGGATCATCCCTGAGACTGGTGAGTTCTGATGGGTGGGAAGGGCCGTGGCCTGGGCAGTGGGACAGGAGGTCTGGCGAAGGCCTTTAACCAAACACCCACTGGGTGGGTAGGCACTGAGCCCAGATACATATGTCAGAAATGGTCAGAAATCTTGGGGCCCAGAGCAGGGATGACATCTCATCTCCATGAGATGGATCCAGGAGCAGATTCAGAGTCAGGACTCCAGGAGCCACATCAAACCCAAATCTGACTTACACGGTAGCGTTGGCATTTCCAGGTCAGGATTTGTAAGTGTTCTGGGTTTAAAGGTGGAATTAGAGGACCAAGAACCCTAAGAATTAGGTAGGCATGTGGGAGGGTAATGTGTATTAAGAACCTAGAGCTGTGGGAAAACAGGATATGTACATACTTTTCCATAATGACCCTGTGATGTGGTTATTCTTGTCCCACGGTAAAGGTTTTAAATCTAAGGCTCAGAGAGGTAACAATGCAGTCTTACAGCCCTCAGCTGGGAAGTAGAGAAGCAGAATTAACCTGTCTGTCAAGGACAGTCTCTCCAGGGGATGGCTTTGGGTAAGAGTGAGGGATGGCCTGTGACCTTCCCAGTTCACCTGGGATGAGGGACTCTCAGTGCTCACACCAGGACAGCTCCCAGTAAACTAGGATAATTGGTCACCCTACCTATGGATCTCCATGCTTTGCTCTCTTGGGGTCAACCTCTTTACTTACTCAGTCACAACTGGTGCAATTAACACAGAGAACAGCAATTTCCAAAGAAAGTGATGGTATAAAATGAAACCTTTCTTTGCTGATTGAGAAGGCACTTGTGCTTTGAGGACCAGCATCGTGAACGTTACTCAGAGTGAGTGTCTTTCTAAGAACTTATTTCATCCAGGTCATCTAACTTGTTGGCACACAAACGTTCATAGTAGTCTCTCATCATCTTCATTTTCGTAAGTTCAGTAGTAATGCCTCTCTTTAGTCCTGATTTTAAGAACTGAGTCTTTATTTCTTGGCCAGCTTAGCTAAAAAATTGTCAATTCTCCTGATTTTTTTTTTCAGAGAAACTTTTTTGATCTTATTGGTTTTCTTTATTATTTTTCTATTCTCTATTTCATTTATTTCTGCTCTTATCTTTGTGTGTCCCTTCTTTTGCTTGCTTCAGGTTTAATTTGCTTTTATTTTTCTAATTTCTTAAGGTAGAAAATCAGGTTATTGATTTGGGATCTTTCTCCTTGACTTTAAGTCTTAGACATATCTGCTGTGCCCAGCAAACTAAAGTGAGGGTCAACCAAAGTCGGTTTGCTTCGAGGCAAAGGAATATCCTTGAACTATAATGGAATCCATATTGATTATGAAGGTGCAACACGTCTTACATACACTGGGATGTCTTAACCGAAGTCCTTTTCTGTGAAAGAATCTTGGAAGGGAATTTGTCTCAAGCTTGCCTTAGGAGCGGGTCAGCAGCTCCTCCTCAAGCTGAGGGGAGGAGGCTATGCTATATGGAACAGGGTAGCTATGACTGGAATATCATAGCCCAACACCCACCATACCTGTATACACACACACAAATGCACCTTTTTAGTACAGATAGCCACAACTTGGTGATTCCTGGAATAGTCTTAGCAACCCCTGCAAGGAAAGTCTATCACATAGAGCAGGTTGGGGAGAACTGTGGTAACCCAAGGAGTGGGGGATTTAGGAGTGTCCCAGAAAGTAATAAACAGAGGAGTCATAGTTCTCTCTCTCCCCCAGGCAGAAGCTGCTTGGTACCAGGAAGAATGGTGGCTGAGAACTGAGGAGTCAGGAGGAGCACAGCCACACCCAGACAGAGAGGGAGCTTGGCCATGAGCTTATTGGAAACATATTCCAGACACTCCCAGAAACACTGGTGGTGGAAGCGGGGGGAGGAGGTGACAGTAAAGAAGGTTGGCAATCCACATCTGTGGCTTGGATGATGAGTTACGTGAATAGGTAGTGTTCGCGGGGCCTCACTCGAAATCTAGGTCAGGGGGTCCTTTACAAATTCTGTTGCTACACTGGGTTTCTTAAAGCAGGATGGAGCTCCACTGTGCCGTAAAGAGAAGAGTTTGTGAACCACGCCCACCCACACAAACACAACTTAAACTCTGTCCCCTATTTCCAAGACTAAATAAAAAACATGAGTCCCGATTCCTTAATAGCTTCAGATTCATCCTTCTTGGCCATGGCACAAATCATAATGCTGTGGCTGTGGCCCACACTGGACCTTCCTGACATGGCAGGCATTCAGCGCTTAGTCACTGTTTGTGCAGATTCTCCACAACCCCCTCAGGCTCCCTAGGGACTTTTCCATGGAAACCAGTGAGTAGAAGAATGCCCTGAGGATTCTGGGACTAATAAATTAGGACAGTTAAAGAAGGCCTGCATAACAGAGAGGTTTCGTCTCATTTGTCAACTTCACTGAACTGCGGATGATTGACTGCATTGAGGAGGACCCCTACTGCCCAGAAAGAAAAAGAAAATGTGACTGTTTAGTGACAACAGCCTCAGACATAAGAGAGCAAAGGTAGCACCTGCCCTACTTATTTGCTCTTCTGATTTAAAACAAACTTCTTATGTTCCCATCTGGAGGTTAGATGATGGGCCCAAATCACACGGTTGGTGGCAGACCCAGGGATGCTCAACTCCAAGATTTGAATCTCTTCCAGTAATGCCCACAGAATCCTCGGAGTAGGTCAGGACCTCTCAGACCCTGGTGAGAGTCAACCCTAAACATCCATTGGCAGGTGGAGCCCAAAGAACCATGCAGGCATATGGATGAACTATATTAGGTCAAAGCAGGTAGCAACCAAGGTGGGCCATCCCAGGAAGAATGGTTGGTTGTCTGGGACTGCGCCTCACAAATTTTCTTTATGTTTTCCAGTTTGATAAATCTGGATTTATCAAATATGATTCTGTGATTCTCTAGCTGCTAAAAGCTGCCAGTTTCAATTGTCCCTCCCTTATTGACTTAACTATAGCTTCCAGAATATCAGCAACTTCTTTTGGCTTTAATATCTGATATCCAACCATCAGCTTGGATGTTTTCAGAGTATGCTGATAAAAAAAGGAAATAGGAAGAAGAAGGGAAAGATGGAAGGGAAGGAGAAGAAGGAGGGTAGAGGAAGAAATAATGGCAGTGATGATGACAATGATGATGACGACAACGATGATGGTGAAATTAATAGCTTCTGTTCATTATGCCCAGTCATTGGAATGGTCAATTTTCTCATCTGTAAAATGATTAAAGTAATAATATTACCCCTCATTGAATTGTTGTAAGGACAAAATAAGATAGTGCCTATAAAGCTCAACACCCATGACGGACATATGGTAAACTCGCGAAAGTATTAGCTATCCTATCATTAGAGATGTTATTACTAATATTCTGTACAAGATGAGACATGGCAATACTATTAAGGTGTGACAGGGCCCCATGACACCCACGTTTCCTTTTTTTAAAAAGATTTATTTATTCATTTGAAAAAGAGAAAGTGAGCACATGAGCAAGGGGAGGGGCAGAGGGAGAGGGAGAGGTAATCTCAAGCAGACTCCCCAATGAGTGCAGAGCCTGATGCGGGACTCAATCCCAGGACCCTGAGATCATGACCCGAGCCGAAATCACGAGCCAGCCACTTAACTGACTGAGCCACCCAGGCACCCCTTGACACCCACATTTCCATGCTATGCTCAGTAACCCTATCTTCAGGGCTGGCTGAAGCATGGTGGAGCATGGGGCCACAATTTGAACACGCATCATTCTGCCCATCTTACAGATCAAGAAGCTGAGGTACTGACTGGCGAGATAAGGGAGACGTGAAACGAGAGAGAGTGCTTCCCACTCGAGGGGCCATTGTTGCTGTGACTGTGGTGAAGACGTGTATGGTTGTCAGCCCTGACCCTGAGGGAGCCTGGACCCAGATGAGGTGTCCCCTCACTTCAGACAATGAAGCTGTGAGCACTCTCCCCTCTGCTGCTCAGAATCCAACCCTACTTTGTGGAAACCCCCCTCTTGCTGGCCTCCAGCCAGTTTCTCCCTCTTGCTTCTAAATCCTGCTTCCCAGTCAAGCGCTCTGAGGAGTTGTGTGATGGGGGAAGCCCTGCCTCTGGGACAGAGCAGGACGGCATGAAGGTGTGAGGGAAGGACTCCTGGGAGGGAGCCTTGGGAAGCCACTGGGCCTCAGAGAGATGGACAGTGCCTGGCATCAAGGGCCCCCAAAGGAAAGAGAGCCCTCAAGGCAAGCAGTGCCTTCTATCGTTCCATTTTCTGTGATTCCGGGTACAGAGGCCTGGCCCACGGAGAGGACAGAAATCCATGAGGATGGGAATGTTAGCAAGGACAGCAGATTAAAAGCGTGACGGGAGCTCCAGAGTCACCCCGGAAAGAGGTTAGGATCCTTTGTCTCTTTGCCAGGCCTGTTATTTTTGCTATTTCTGTCCATTATTGTTGTTGAATACTAGACCACTTTCGATGAAAATGAGTACAGGGCTATTTTCAGCAAAGGAATGAAAAGATAGCTCAGGACCCTGTGTTCCCCTTCACATGCAGGGATGTATGTACACACACATGTGCGCACACACACACCCGTGCGCACACACACACACACACACACACACACTCACAGCTCCCATCCAGACATGTTTCTCTAGCCTTTGGTTTAGTAGACCAGTCTCTGTAACTGAGACAATGACCCTGATTCTAGATGAGAAACTACTCAGGATGAAGGAAGTTATCTATTATCTCTTTCCTAGTCTGTCTCCTGGTATGTCACTGTGTTCCTGTTTTAGTTGGATACCAATCAAAGTTGTGACAACAGCTGCTTTGACACACTGGTTTCCAGCCCCAGGTGACACAGTGGACAAGTGACATAGCCAGGACTGAGACATGGATCTGGAGGAGTCCCTTCCCTCGGGACTGCAGTTAGCTAGAGCTTTTGCTGGGCTGAATCTCAGGACAATCTGAGTGACAAGTTGCATGTGGGTCCATCCAAGGAGAAGAACTCATCAGTGGAGCAAGACAATCAATTTAAGCTAAAATGGGGGACACTTCGAGCCCCAAAGAGAAATGCCTTTTTGTTTTCTGGCAAGAGCTGACAACATATATGGCATGGGCTGTCCTAAGGCTCATAACAGGGCCCTTTTAGCTCTGTTCTACCCCTGGGGAAATAAAGCCTTCCCTGCCCCCAAAGGTTTGTCTCAGGTTGGTCTGCCTCCTTCAGGGAATCCAAGCCATCAGACCAACTTTCACCCAACTTCCTCAGTGTTCTGATGCTCCTCAGCCGCTCAGTATCAGTGATACACAGCGACCAAGTAGAAGGAGATACACTTTTAAAGAAGACAAAGCAGATGAGGAAATCAAAGTGGAAGGACAACCAAGAAAGTCATGGGTCTTTCTGCCAGGTAGACAAGGGCAGAAATTCTCTCTGAAGGGAAAGGGAGGACACCAACTTTATTGGAAAGTTACTATGTGTCCAGTGTTTTCCATTAGTTATCTACTGACGTCTCAGCGGCAACTGGGCTTTACTGGAAAAGGCATTCCAAAGAATGGGAAAGCCTGCCAAAGCTTGAAGGCACAAACGGAGACTTATGCATCATCTCAGTTGACTGAAATCGGTGAAAATGGAACTAGACAGGTAGTCAAGAGCTTTATTGTCCAAACAGAAAAAGGCGTTCTCTCCCACGGCATCATCATCTCAGCGCCCCCGCACTCGGCTGCCTGCCCGCCCTCGCCTGTCCATGTGTCTCCATCACGAGTACTGGGCAGCTCCGGTCCTCAGGGAGCACCTGGGCCAATGCTTGGGCTCTGGGAATCCTCACATAAGATTCTCTTTCTAATCCTCAGCCTGGCCACTAAACTCTGACAGGCGTGAGCACAAAGCAAGTTGGAGAAGTGTTTATCCTGGGGTTGGGGGCCATATTCCCCTTGTAGCTCTCACTTCTTCTTTGCCCTATCAGAGAGATTGTGCTTTTATAGCCTGGCGGGTATTTATGACACCTCTGTGAGTTGATTAGGCTCAGCTGGTTCCATTTCACCTTTCAAAAGATACACGGAGCCTTTTGTGTGATGTTTTTGGTAATCCTTCAATCAAGAGACAAAGCAAACTGGAGAAAAAAATGTGGTCCTGGAAAAAATCAAAGGATGTTCTCCAGGGCTGTGAAATGCCTTTCTTTGCTTTCGTGATTCAGTGCACCCTGGGGACTGCGTCTTTATGGCGTCTCACTTCCAAAGAGTGAGGAAGGGGTTACGGGAGAATGAAGAACTTGACTTGTACCCAAGCCCATAAAAAGGCTGAAGGAAAGAATAGCTTACACTAGAAATGTAGAGATCTGGCCGCCCGACCCTTCACTAGAGAGATTGGAAAGTTCTCTGCAACGTGTCTCAGGTGAAGACTGGCTCTCCACGCCACTGATTCATCTAGGGAGGGATTGGTAGGACCGGTGGTCCGACCTAGGAAAGCTCACCTCTGCAGAGAGAGGTGCTGTAGATACACAGTGGAAGACATTTCAAGGATTGTCAAGTCATATAATAATAATAGTGTAGGTAATTGCAGTAATAAATGTAATTATTACTTACTCTGCCTGGCACTCTGCTAAACCCTTTCTTCGTGATTTTATGTAATCCTCACAACAATATTATGATGTACGTTAGCATTACGTTCATTGGATGGGCAAGAAAATGGAGAGTCTAAGAATTTCAGTCGCTTGCTCAAGGGCATTTTTTTTTTTTTTTTTTTAACTAACAAAGCCAGGACTGGAAGCCAAGCCACAGAAGTTCAGAACAGGAGGCCTCGAGCACTGTGCTATATTGCTGCTGGTTAATCGATATTGCTAATTAATGAGATACACAGAACCATTTGTAAACTGTAAAGCTCTCACCTGGCCAGAATTTTGGTGCTGGTGCCGCGACATCTGTCAATGTCCGCGTGTCAGGTGCATGCTGAACCCCTCTGGCTGTGCCCAGCCCATGGCTAAGCGCTCCGTGAAAAGTTGCTCTCGTGATCTTCCTGTGACCTCCTTATGAACCCAGCCCGGCCCCCCACCCTTCACTTTGAATTTGCTCTCCCCCTAGCCCTCAACCTACCACATCTGAGGCCAGCCTCTGTCTCTTCTGGTGGGGGGCCCTACTTGGCTGGCCTTGACTGGCTTCTATTTGGCTCTGAATAGAGGCAGTGTCCTCAGAACGGTGGCCTCTGCCCCAAGATGCAGCCTGCCTCCCGCCCCGGGCCTCTGGCCTCAGCAGCCTCGCCTGGCACCAGAGTTCTGGCAGACCTCCTCCGTGTCCCTGATTGCCTCATGGGCCCTTGGTCTGCACCTTCGTACACCGTCTCCTCTCCACCTGGGACAGTCTTCCTGGAAGGGTCTCTCTGCGCTCGATTTCAATTTGTTCCTAAATCTGCGAGCTAGATTCTTTGGCCTTGCATGGTGGGATCCCAGGGCGCCCTGCGTTCACAGCTTCCATCCACTCGCCAGGCTCCATCACGTCACACCAGACAAGAGGGGAGCCCTCCTTGCAGGCAGTGACCCAGATTCTAGCGTAGGCCTGGCACACAGCAGGTGCTCACTTGATGATCGTGTCGTGAATGAACAAATAATACAAACATGAGTGGGTTCTGCACTCCACATCAAGCCCAAGACCCAAGAACCCAAACCGCCTTGTCCATTAGCTGAGAGCCACACTCCCCGATTTACCTGGACTCCTCACCGGAGGGTCAGGGAAGACTCAGCGACACAGCAGCCTCCTGCTGTGGCCTGTAAAACAAGGAGTCCAAGTGCACGGTCTGCACAGAGAGTCTTCTTTTCTAAACGTTTTATTTCGAGGGGCGCCTGGCTGGCTCAGTCGTTAAGCGTCTGCCTTCGGCTCAAGTCATGATCCCAGGGTCCTGGGATTGAGCCACGCATCGGGCTCCCTGCTCAGCTGGGAGTCTGCTTCTCCCTCTCCCACTCCCCCTCAACCCCGCTCGTGGTTCTCTCTCTCTCTCTCAAGTAGATAATAAAATCTTTAAAAAAAAAACCCTTTTTACTTCGAAATAATTACAGAGTCACAGGAGGTTGCAAAGAATGTGTAGGAAAGTCTGGTTGCCCTTCATCCAGTTTCCCTCAACAGGAGCATCTTTCATGACTACAATGTCAAAGCCAGGGAACTGACATCGGTAGAGGCCACAGCCGTGTTCAGATTCCATCAGTCCTGCACGCATTCGCGTGTGTACATGAGTGTGCCATGCAAGCTTACTACATACGTAGATTCGTGTAACCACCACCATATTCAGAACTGTAGATTTTTTTTTTTTACTGTTGAATTTTGACATTTCTTTATGTATTCTAGAAACTAGTCTTTGGTCAGATCTATTATTGGCAAATATTTTCTCCCAGTCTGTATCTAGTCTTTTCATCCTCTTCACAGCATCTTTCATTGAGCAAGTCTTAAAATTTTTGATGAAATGCAGTTGATTAATTTTCCCTTTTATGGGTCAAATTTTTATGTTAAGTCTAAAAGCTCTTTACCTGGTCCTAGGCCCAGAGGATGTTCTCCTAAGTTTTTTTCCTAAAAGATTTGTAGTTTCACCTTTTATATTTTAGTCCACAATTCATTTTGAGTTAGTTTATATAAAAGGTATGAAGCTTAGGTTGAGATTCTTTTTGTTGACGGATGTACATTTATACCAGCACCAATTATGAAAAAGGCTGTCTCTCTTCCACTGAACGGTTTTTGCACCTTCGTTAAACGTCACCTGGGCTAGTTAGCGTGGTCACTTCTGGATTCTCTAGTCTGTCCCACTGATCTGTTTCTGCACCAATACTACACTTTCCTGATTGCCAAGTTATTCTTCCACTAAAGTTCCTTTGCAAGAGGGCTGTAGTTATTATAGGGCCTGTGCCTTCCCATATAAATTTTAGAATAAGGTTCTCTGTGTCTACAAAAATATTGTTGGGATTTTGGTAGGAATTACATTAAACGTATCTTGATTTAGAGTGGGGTTTTTACTTTGCTGCATTTCTTTCAGTTCCTGTCATCCATCCTTAAGAGACTTGTTACTGGAGCGGTGTGGGCACACGGAGAAAACCCTGTTCTCCCTCTTGAAGATGCTGTTACTACTCCATTCTGTACTGCGGATGGACAGGCCACAGTGGCCCTAGATCCTAAAGGTGGCAACACTTGGCTACAGCCTGCCCCCAGCACCTCCCTGGCCCCCCAGCACCTCCCAGGCCCCCAGCACCGCCCTGGCCCAGCTGCAGGCTGCCTGGGGTAAAGTACATCTAAAGTGGTATCACTTCGGCTCGGCCTTATCAAAGCCTCCTTTAGTCCCTTGCTCCCCTTGGCAAGAGTATAGCTCTGAAGTGTAAGTGTGCTAGGGAATGAACAAAGGCACCTACTTTGAATGGGTCACTAGAGCTTGGACAACGACCAAATATGTGACCACCAAAAGGGAGCGACACTGGAAGGGCCCTTCTCTCCTTTTCCTGCTGTGATGTCTTCTCTGTGCCTGCCTGAGTCCACAGAACAAAATTAGCCAGGCAGGGCACAGCAAGATGTCAGAGGAGTAGGAGACCTGGGTTTCATCTGGTCTCAGGAATTCAGCTGAATAGGGATCAAACCATTCTGAACACCTACGAACTCAACAGGAGATCGAAGAGAAGAATAGCAACAACTCTCTGAAAAGAAATGCGACCACCTTCTGGAAGGTAGGATGTGCGGAGAAGTGAATCCGAGGCGATATTCGGGAGGAGAGACGGCGGGGGAGGGGGCCTCCGTAGGGGGGCCGCTTCTGGCAAGTGATAGAGCCGCAGAGCACAAAATCGGACCTTTTAGAAGTCGGCTCCGCGGAGGGACGTCGCTGCAGTGGCTAAGCGGGGGGTGGAACCCTCGTGGGACAGTGTGGTCTCAGGACCCTCGGGGTCACAGAAAGACCGGGGTGCCTGAGTGCGGCAGAGCTCCCAGGTATCGGAGCAGCGTAGCCGGCGGCAGAGACAGAGCCGAGGCGCGGGCTCTCAGCTCGGGGTGGCCATAAACTGTAATCCGTGGCCCAGTCGGGCCACTGCACCTCCAGCAGGGACCCAACTAGCGGCAGAGCCGGGGAGACTCCCCTTCCTCCCCCGGGAGGAGCGGCGCGGGAGCGCACCGCAGGGATCTGCTGGGTTTGGAGACTCCACACGGAGTCGGGTGCCAGAGATAGAAACGCTCGGTCACAGGCCAGGTGAGCACGGAGTGCGGCCGGAGACCGGGGAGACAGGAGTGGTTGACTGCTTTTCTCTGGGAGCACACTGAGGAGCGGGGCCCCGAGTTCTTGATTCCTCCGGGTGGAGATTGGGAGGCCACCATTTTCACCCTGGTCCTCCACAGCTGTACTGAGAGCTTGCAGGGAACAAAAGCTCCTGAGAGCAAACCCGAGCAGCTTCCTTAGCCCGGACCGACAAGGGCGGGGCAATTCCGCCTCCGGCAAAGACATTTGGGAACCACGGCAACAGGCCCCTCCCCCAGAAGATCAGCAGGAACAGCCAGCAAGCCAAGACCAAGTTTACCAATCAAGGAGAACAGGAGAACTCCAGCGCTAGGGGAATATTGCACATAGAATTCATGGCTTTTTTTTTTACCATGATTCATTAGTTTTTCAAAGTTAATTTTTAACTTTTTTTTTAATTTTTCTTTTTCCCTTTTTCAACCAACATCTTATCAATCCCTTTTTAAAAAAACATTTTTTATTTTTCATTTTTAGAGTCATATTTTATCCCTTCATAGTAGTTACCCTTTATTTTTGGTATATATATATATATAAGTTTTTCTCTCTTTAAGATTTTGAGATACAGTTTCTTCTAACAGATCAAAATATACCCTAAATCACTAGTGTATGGCTTTATTCTAGTCTCCTGCCTGATCACATTCTCTCCCTTTTTTTTTCTTTTTTATTTAAATCTTCTTTCTTTTTTCAAACAACTTCTTATCAATACCTTTTATAAAATCTTTTATAATTTTCATCTTTACAGTCATCTTCCATCTCTTCATTGTATCAACCCTAATTTTGTACATATATAAGTCTTTCTTCCTTTAAAATTTTAGGAGGCCCTTTTGTCTAACAGTCTAACAGTCTCAGAGACAAAGAGAAAATCCTGAAAGCAGCTCAGGACAAGAGATCTGAAACCTACAATGGTAGAAACATTAGATTGGCAAAAGACCTATCCACAGAGACCTGGCAGGCCAGAAAAGACTGGTATGATATCTTCAGAGCACTAAATGAGAAAAATATGCAGGCAAGAATACTATATCCAGCTAGGCTGTCATTGAAAATAGAAGGAGAGATAAAAAGCTTCCAGGACAAACAAAAACTAAAGGAATTTGCAAACATGAAACCAGCCCTACAAGAAAGATTGAAAGGGCTCCTCTAAGCAAAGAGAGCATAAAAGTAACAAAGACCAGAAAGGAACACAGACAATATAAAGCAACAGTCACCTTACAGGCAATACAATGGCACTAAATTCATGCTTTTCAATAGTTACCCTGAATGTAAATGGGCTAAATGCCCCAATCAAAAGACACAGGCTATCAGATTGGATTAAAAAACAAGACCCATCCATATGCTGTCCGCAAGAGACTCATTTTGGAACCAAAGTCACCCCCAGATTGAAAGTGAGGAGGTGGAAAACCATTTACCATGCTAATGGACACCAAAAGAAAGCTGGGGTGGCAATCCTGATAGCAGACAAATTAGATTTTAAAACAAAGACTGTAATAAGAGATGAAGAAGGATGACACTATATCCTACTTAAAGGGTCTATCCAACAAGAAGATCTCACAATTGTAAATATCTATGCCCCTAACATGGGAACAGCCAGTTATATAAGGTAATTAATAACAAAAGCAAAGAAACACATTGACAACAATACAATAATACTGGGGGACTTTAACACCCCCCTCACTGAAATGGACAGATCATCTAAGCAAAAGATCAACAAGGAAATAAAGACTAAATGACACACTGGACCAAATGGACTTCAAAGACATATTCAGAACATTCCATCCCAAAGCAATGGAATACACATTCTTCTCTAGTGCCCATGGAACATTCTCCAGAATAGATCACATCCTAGGTCACAAATCAGGTCTCAACCGGTACCAAAACATTGGGATTATTCCCTGCCTATTTTCCGACCACAATGCTTTGAAACTAGAACTCAATCACAAGAGGAAAGTCGGAAAGAACTCAAATACATGGAGGCTAAAGAGCATCCTACTAAAGAATGAATGGATCAACTAGGAAATTAAAGAAGAATTAAAAAAATTCATGGAAACCAATGAAAATGAAAACACAACTGTTCAAAATCTTTGGGATACAGTAAAGGCAATCCTGAGAGGAAAGTATATAACAATACAAGCCTTTCTCAAGAAACAAGAGAGGTCTCAAATACACAACCTAACCCTACACCTAAAGGAGCTGGAGAAAGAACAGCAAATAAAGCCTAAACCCAGCAGGAGAAGAGAAATAATAAAGATCAGAGCAGAAATCAATGAAATAGAAACCAAAAGAACAGTAGAACAGATCAACGAAACTAGGAGCTGGTTCTTTGAAAGAGTTAACAAGATTGATAAACCCCTGGCCAGACTTATCCAAAAGAAAAGAGAAATGACCCAAATCAACAAAATCATGAATGAAAGAGGAGAGATCACCACCAACACCAAAGAAATACAAACAATTATAAGAACATATTATGAACAACTCTATGCCAGCAAATTAGATAACCTGGAAGAAATGGGTGCATTCCTAGAGACGTATCAACTACCAAAATTGAATCAGGAAGAAATAGAAAACCTGAACAGACCTATAACCACTAAGGAAATTGAAGCCGTCATCAAAAATCTCCCAACAAACAAAAGCCCAGTGCCAGATGACTTCCCAGGGGAATTCTATCAGACATTTAAAGAAGAATTAATACCTATTCTCCTGAAACTGTTCCAAAAAATAGAAATGGAAGGAAAACTTCCAAACTCATTTTATGAGGCCACCATTACCTTGATCCCAAAACCAGACAAAGACCCCATCAAAAAGGAGAATTACAGACGAATATCCTTGATGAACATGGATGCAAAAATTCTCACCGAGATACTAGCCAATAGGATCCAACAGTACATTAAAAGGATTATTCACCATGACCAAGTGGGATTTATCCCTAGGCTGCAAGGTTGGTTCAACATCCAGAAATCAATCAACGTGATACAATACATTAACAAAAGAAAGAACAATAATCATATGATCCTCTCAATAGATGCAGAAAAAGCATTTGACAAAGTACAACATCCTTTCTTGATCAAAACTCTTCAGAGTATAGGGTTAGAGGGTACATACCTCAATATCAAATGCCATCTATGAAAAACCCACAGCGAATATCATTCTCAATGGGGAAAAGCTGAGAGCTTTTCCCCTAAGGTGAGGAACGTGGCAGGGATGTCCACTATCACCACTGCTATTCAACATAGTGTTAGAAGTCTTAGCCACAGCAATCAGACAACAAAAAGAAATCAAAGGCATCCAAATCGGCAAAGAGGAAGTCAAACTCTCACTCTTTGCAGATGATAGGATACTGTATGTGGAAAACCCAAAAGACTCCACCCCAAAACTGCTAGAACTCATACAGGAATTCAGTCAAGTAGCAGGATATACAATCAATGCGCAGAAATCAGTGGCATTCCTATACACCAACAACAAGACAGAAGAGAGACAAATCAAGGAGTCGATCCCATTTACAATTGCACCCAAAACCATAAGATACCTAGGAATAAATCCAACCAAAGAGGCAAAAGATCTGTACTCAGAAAACTATAAAATACTCATGAAAGAAATTGAAGAAGACACAAAGAAATGGAAAAACGGGGCGCCTGGGTGGCTCAGTTGGTTAAGCCACTGCCTTCGGCTCAGGTCATGATCCCGGAGTCCCGGGATCGAGTCCCACATTGGGCTCCCCCTTCTCTGTGGGGAGCCTGCTTCTCCCTCTGCCTCTGCCTGCCACTCCCCCTGCTTGTGCTCACTCTGTCTCTCTCTCTCTATATGTCAAATAAAAAAAAAAAAAAAGAAATGGAAAAACGTTCCATGCTTATGGATTGGAAGAACAAACATTGTGAAGATGTCAATGCTACCTAGAGCAATCTACACATTCAGTGCAATCCCCATCAAAATACCATCCACTTTTTTCAAAGAAATGGAACAAATAATTTGTATGGAACCAGAAGAGATCCCGAATAGCCAGAGGAATATTGAAAAAGAAAAGCAAAGCTGGCGGCATCAC
>NW_027397082.1:30356453-30407061 GCF_003265705.2 Callorhinus ursinus
GAGGAATTCTTAATCTCAGGAAACAAACTGAGGGTTGCTGGAGTGGTGGGGCATGGGAGGGATGGGGTGGCTGGGTGATAGACAGTGGGTAGGTATGTGCTACGGTGAGCGCTGTGAATTGTGCGAGACTGTTGAATCACAGGTCTGTACTTCTGAAACAAATAATGCAAGATATGTTAAGAAAAAAGAAAAAGAAGAAGATAGCAGGAGGGGAAGAATAAAGGGGAGTAAGTTGGAGGGGGAGATGAACCATGAGAGACGATGTTTTTCAGAAAAAAAAAACTGAGGGTTCTAGAGGGGAGGGGGGTGGGGGGATGGGTTAGCCTGGTGATGGGTATTAAAGAGGGCACGTTCTGCATGGAGCACTGGGTGTTATGCCCAAACAATGAATCATGGAACACTACATCCAAAACTAATGATGTAATGTATGGTGATTAACATAACAATAAAAAAATTAAAAGAAAAAAAAAATTAGCCGGGCAACACTAGGCCATCCCAAGGTGACAAATTAACTCCTAAATGTCCTTGGCTTCACACAATCAAGATTCCTTTGCTGCTTCCAGAAGATTGGATGTGGACTTGGTGGCCCGCTCTTGTACGGAGTAACACCAGCTGGCAAACATGATCTTGAAGACTGCGGAGAAGGGAGAAGAGAGCTGGAGGGAGGAGCTGAGACTTTATTCCTCAGCCCAGAAATGGTGCAGGTCACTGTCGCTCCTAGTTCATTGGCCAGATCTGATCATACGGCTCCACTAACTTCAAGAGTCAAGGAAACATCACGGCTGTGAATGCTACACATACATTTCTGACAGTAGCAACGGAGATTGAAAGTCCTTCCACCTAGAGGTAAAATCCAATTTGATGTAATTTTTTAAGATTTTATTTATTTATTTGAGAGAGAGAGAACATGAGAGAGCACGAGAGAGAGGCAGAGGGAGAAGCAGTCTCCCCGCGGAGCAGGGAGCCCGACAGGGGCCTCATCCCAGGACCCCGGGATCATGACCCGAGCCAAAGGCAGTCGCTTAACCAACTGAGCCCCCAGGCGCCCCCAAACTGAGTTTGATTTAAAAGAAATAAAGTAATCTAACAATTCCTATACACACATTTTTGAGGTGATACCCTTGCCATATGTTGTAGACTGGGCAGATTTAAGCCGAGGAATATGAATGATGTAGCTTGAAAATGTTTAAAGCATGAATCAACACAACACTCATATCTACATGTCATGCAAACACTATTGCTTTGTCTTCTCTAAAAAACTCAAAAGAGGGAGCAGTGGCCCAAAGGAGGATTAGTCCCCACATAAATTCAGGTTTTGGGTGCTATTTCTGGGAGGTTTAAATATCACATTCCAAGACTGCCAGGCTGCTGTCTGCGCTACTTCTTTGCCAAGTACAGCTGATGCAGGGGGAACAGAATCAAAACAGCTGCATATTGAACTCAGCCTCTGGATTATGACACAGTCAATTAACATTTCTGCAGAAGCCTTAATGTACTCACTTGAAGGCATGTCTCTGTCTTTTTTTTTTTAATTTTTTATTGTTATGTTAATCACCATATATTACATCATTAGTTTTTGATGCAGTGTTCCATGATTCATTGTTTGTTCATAACACCCAGTGCACCATGCAAAACGTGCCCTCCTCAATACCCATCACCAGGCTAACCCATCCCCCCACCCCCCTACCCTCTAGAACCCTCAGTTTGTTTTTCAGAGTCCATCATCTCTCATGGTTCGTCTCCCCCTCTGACATACTCCCCTTTTCTTCCTCTCCTGTTATCTTCTTCTTTTCCTTTTTTCTTAAAATATGTTGCGTTATTTGTTTCAGAAGTACAGATCTGTCTTTAAAGAGCTGCCTGTAGTCACAGCAAACTCGGGCAACCATTTAGGCCATTTTTTTTCCATTATCATCAGAGTTGCTTTTCCCTAATTTCCCTGGGATGATTCTTTGGGCAAATAGGGAAAGGCAGAGAGGAGAGATGAAGCTGACTTACATGAGGCTTCTCCCAGCCAGAACTCAGAGGATGATAGTCTGCCCGCACCACTCAGGTGCTCGTTGCCTGGGCTGCTGGAGGCTTTCTATCCCAGAAAGCAGACATTCGTGACCTGGATAAATATCGTTTCTGGTTTTCCCCAACATCGTTTGTTTGGAGCATATCTGGTTTTTTTCTTTTTTTCTTTCCTTTCCTTGAACTTACTTTTAGTATTACTATTTCTCAGTATCCAACACAAAGTTTCCTGCTTTGGAACTTGTCAGTTCGACAGCTGAGGCAGGAAGGAAGTGGGGAGCACTTTCTTGGCACTCCTGCCCCTCCCTGCCATGACAACCATTCCTCGAATGTGTTTACTTTCAAGGACAACATTTGAGGGGCCACACAGTGTGTGTCTGAAATAAAAATGCATTTAATAATGAAGCATGGCTGAGTTTATTTGAAGGGAGTTGGGGTTTGCCTCACTTCACTCAAAGCTTCCAGGACTGAGGCCAAGTCAGGAGGAATGACTCTCTGGGCATGTTCTTTTTTTAAAAAGATTTTATTTATTTGAGAGAGAGAGAGAGAGGGATAGAGAGCTCATACAAGAGAGTGTACGCACAGGTCGGGGAGGGAGAGGGACAAGCAGACTCCGCACTGAGCAGGGAGCTGGCCCTGGGCTCCAGGCAGGGCTCGATCTCACAACCCTGAGATCATGTCCCTGAGATCATGACCTGAGCCGAAATCAAAAATCGGATGCTTAACCGACTGAGCCACCCAGGCGCCCCTCTCTGAGCATGTTGTTAACTCAGCGTGACAGATGTCTCTATCATAGGCTGGCTCTAAAGTTGTTTGATGTCCATGGCCCAGCTCTGAAAGCCAAGGAACCACACCACAAGGAGTTGGAGTTGGTAAACTTTTCATCCAGGTTTCAATTTGCCCCAACCATTGCCAATGTGTCAGGAGAGATTTGAAACAGACAGGGGAGGGGTGTGCAAGCCCATGTGTGTGTTTGTGCATGCACGTGTGTATACATACATGCATATGTATAAATGTGCTTATATAGGTATGTATGTATGTTTGTGTGTTCATGTGGTACATAGGTACCCGTACATGTGTGTGCATATATAAATACGTGTGTTTGTATATATACGTGTATGTGTGTATATGTATATATAATGTGTACTTAACAGAAATCAAATGTTCATTTGGCATATTTATTTATTTTCTATTTCAAGGTTGGAAAGAGCATGTTTGCAATCTTGTGTGCAGACGGACTCCACACACTTAGAACACTGGGGCAAGTGAGTCTGATTGAGAAAGCACATTGGCACCTTGTGATCAGTTCCTTTTGACTCCTGAGGGTACTACCTTCCACCAGTAAAATATAATCTCCACGGAGCTCTGTCACATCCCTGGAGACTATGCCCACAACACCATTCTGGGGAAGGACACTGCCTGGTGCACTGGGAACAGAAACAGCTTTTTTTGGAGATTTGGAAGGCGTTACCAAACTTTCATTGATTCTGTTCTTCTACAACTAAATCATCAGAAGGGAAATGATACAAGGAGTTCTCTGGACATATTCTCTTTGGAGCTCAAGCTAGGTCCATAGGGTGGGATTTGAATAATTGTGCCCAACTGCAGGATGAGGAGGCCCCGGAGGTAACTGGGAACTCTGGGGCCAAGTGGGATGGAGGGGCAGTTGAGTCCCATGGCATATTTCCAACCCAAGGATTCCAGAGAAAATAAGCCATTTTCTTTGAATGAGTGTGGCTTATCTGGTTATTGCAATTGCAAGGGTCCAGGCTGTACCATTTGTGCCATTTGGCCTGGAAACAGAGACCCTGGCACTGTTAAGGTCAGCTGCATGCGATGCCGTCCTGCAGAGTTCATTTCTTACTGGTCTTCATAAATTCCACTGCTGTCAGCTCAGGTTTTATTTGTGGGAGCTAACATAGGCAGTGGCCAGGAAGGAGCAGAGCAAGCCAAATTTTCCATCCGAATCTATTTAACATCTAATACTGAGAAGTAAAGCAACTGAGAGAGGGGGAAGGCAGAGGAGATGCTCTGGTGGAAACCTGTGAAACATTGAGACCACTTGGCAGGAGAACCTCAGATAAATCACCAGCGGTCTGCACCTCACAAGGAGACACTTTGGTCCCTGGAAATCTTGGTGGGGGTAAGATACAGGGGAGAGAAACCAGTCGGTTCTCAGGGAATCTGGTGAAAGCGCAGGCACCCTCAGCATTTTCACACAAACCTCCATTCTCTGTACCACTCAAGTCAGCAATCTGCAAATCTCTCACCTGTCCACTTGCCCCTCCCTCGCACTGCAGTTATGGGGTACGGTGGGGGGGGTCTCACACAGGGTGGCCTCGCCGATTTCCATGGACCCAGGCAGATGTCCACGACCCTGCTGCCAGCCATGCTGGCTCCAGGATCAGCCAGTTCACCAATCCGTCTCCCGAGTGCAGCCCACACTGTGCTGTCCAGAAATGTGCTAGCTCTGCAGTAGGTTAGATGACTCCCCCTTCTGAAGCACAGAGAATCTACAACCTTGCACCCGGTATGGAGAAAGTAACAGTAATAATATTAGCTAATAGTCATTGAATTCTCATCTCTGCCATACGCTCATCTCTGTGTCACTGAATATAAGTTGCTTCGTTAAACATTTATGAAAACTGTGGTTTTCTAGAACCTCCCCTTGAGTTCTAAACAGATTGGGAGGTCTTCTTTCCTGTGTGTAGCAAAGGCTGACCCTGTATTTGAGTTGTTTAATAAGCAAGTGAACACTAGGTCGTTGCTTTCCAATGAAAAACAATGGGGGGGCACATATGGAATTCTAAATTTACTAGTCACCATATTTAAAAAAAGAAACATACACAAATGAAATTAATTTTAATAATAGCCCAATACTTAAAGTATCATTTAAACATGTAATTAATATAGAATTATCAACAGATATTTTATATTCTTTTTCTGTACTGACACTGATCTCTATTTAGAATAGTTACATTTCAAGAGCTGCTTAGTCACCTTTGGCTGCTGGCTACAATATGCCCCAGGTTAAGCTTCTCTGAGCTCTACATCCACAACAAACCCCTAGCTCTCTAGACTTCACTGGCACCAGGATGAAAATCTTTACATGGGAGATCGCAATGCTTCTCCACTAAACCTTGGGAGACATCTGCTGTTATTATATCCTTTAGAGTTGAGCAAGTTCCAGGTTATCATAGTTCTGTAGATTACTCAAGGCTATACAGTTAGCACATGGCAAGGCCAGCTCTGAATCTAGGTAGGCAATCTGGTTCCAAACCTCTACAAAAAAAGACAAACGAAGGTAGTCCTGGGTGTATTCCTCAGGTCTTCATGGTGTTATGTTGGATTTAGGGAAGCAGAATATGCCAGGTGGAAAAGAAATGCATGCACTCAAGAGATGAGGAAGGATCTCAATGATCAGATGAGGCCACGAGATATAATTGAGACTATGCAATCACCTGCCACTCCCCACTGGAGACATTCCTTGTCTAGCAAGCCTCAAAGTTCTGAGCTAAATTGTTAAACAAAGCTCTCCTATTGTTGACAGTGCATTTGTGTTCTTACAGGTGACTTGAGAATCTTGAAGAATCAGATATGAGTTTGTAAGGACAGCATCAGCATGTAGGGGTGGAGTGAGAGAAATTTAGCTTTGGGCATCGGGGTGAAATATAATGCTCTGGATAATCATTTATACAAAGGCAAGTTCTCTGTGGAAAGTCAAGGGGGAAAAACCCCTATCATCCTAATTTTAAAAGGTCTCAGAGCTATAATAAATACATGAGTTCAACCCCTCATTTATTGCTTTAATCTTCACAACTAAATCCCCCTTAATATGTCATGCATAGGGAAGAGTGATAAACTATGACAGCATCAGTTTTGAAGTCAGGAAGACCCCAGTCTAGTGTTGTATAATTTGCTAATTTTCCTCTCCAAACCTGTTTATTCAGTCATAAAATGTGAACAGAACATAGTTCACTGAGGTATTTTGAGTTTTAAAGGAGAAACTAAAATAGTGTATGGATCGGGGTCCCTTGGTGGCTCAGTTGGTTAAAGGTCGACTCTTGATCTCCGCTCAGGTCATGATCTCAGTGTCATGAGTTCAAGCCTGCATCAGGCTCCATGCTCAGCAGGGAGTCTGCTTGGGATTCTCCTTCTCCGTCTGCCTCTGCCCCTCCCCCTCCTCTGCATGCTCTCTCTGTCTCTCTCTGTCTCTCTCTTAAAAAAAAAAAAGTCTATGGATCATAGAAGATGTCTAAAATGTCCAGTGACAGAGAACTCTGCCCTCTGAGATAACATCTTTTATTTCTGGATATGGTATTAGCCTCCTGTTGCTGCTATAACAGATTACCATAAATTTAGTGGCTTTGATGGTATAAATTTATTATTTTACAGTTCTGTGGATCAGAATCCAGTATATCCTCACCAAACTATAATCAAGGTATTGGCAGGCTGCATTTCCTTCTGGAGGGAGAATCTCTTTCCTGCTTATTCAGATCATTGACTCAGTTCAATTCCTTGCAGTTGCAGGACTGAGGTTCCTAGTTTCTTGCTAGCTATAAGCTAAGAGCCATCCCTAACTTCTGGAGGTCACTGGAATCCTTGGCTTATGTCCCCTTTCCTCCATTTTCAAAGCCAATGATGCTGGTGGATGAGTCCTTCCCATGTTCTATCTCTCTGACCACTCTTCTACCCCTCTCTTCCATTTTTAAGGACTCATCTAATTAGATTGGGCTCAACCAGACAGTGTACAATTGTCTTCCCACCTCAAGGTCCATAATCTTAATCACATCTGCAAAGTCCCTGTTGCCATGTAAGGTAACATACCCAGTTTCCAGGGGTAAAGGGTGGACATCCTTGGGAGGGACACCATTCAGGTTACCACAGATACCTCTTGGAGAGTTTCATCTACTAATATTACTTGTCATTCCTTTTGCTACAAAGCAATGTTTTACTTTTTAAAGTTTTTATTTAAATTCCAGTTAGGTGATGGGTATTAAAGAGGGCACATTCTGCACGGAGCACTGGGTGTTATATGCAAACAATGAATCATGGAACACTACATCAAAAACTAATGATGTAATGTATGGTAATTAACATAACATAATAATAAAATAAATAAATTCCAGTTAGTTAACATACAGTGTAATATTAGTTTCAGGTGTACAATTTAGTGATTCAACACATCCATACATTACCCTGTGCTCATCACAAGTGCTCTTCTTAATCTCCAGCCCTTATTTCACCCCTCCCCCCACCCACCTATCCTCTGGTAACCATCAGTTTGCTCTCTATACTTAAGAGTCTATTTCTTTGTTTGCCCCCCACTTTTTTCCCTTTGCTCATTTGTTTTGTTTCTTAAATTCCATATATGAATAAAATCATATGATGCTTGTCTTTCTCTGACTGACTTACTTCACTTAGCATAATACTCTCCAACTCCATCCATGTCATTGCAAATGGCAAGATTTCATTCTTTTTTATGGTTGAGTAATATTCCATCGTATATATATATATACCACATCTTCTCTATCCATTCATCAGTCAAGGGACACTTGGGCAAAATGAGAAGCTTCTGCACAGCAAAGGAAACAATCAACAAAACTAAAGATAACTTACTGAATGGGAGAAGATATTTGCAAGTGACATACTGGATAAGGAGTCAGTATCCAAAATGTATAAAGAACTTAACAAACTCAACACCCCAAAAATGAATAATCCAATTAAAAAATGGGCAGAAGACATAAATAGACATTTGTTCAAAGAAGACATCCAGATGGCCAACAGACACATGAAAACATGCTCAGCAGCACTCACCATCAGGGAAATACAAATCAAAACTACAATGAGATACCACCAGTCAGATGGCTAAAATCAACAACACAGGAAACAACGGCTTTTGGTGAGGATGCGGAGAAAGGGGAACCCTCTTATACTGTTGGTGGGAATGCAAACTGGTGCAGCCACTCTAGAAAACAGTATGGAGGTTCCTCAAAAAGTTAAAAATGGAACTACCATATGATCCAGCAGTTGCATTACTAGGTATTTACCCAAGAATGCAAAAATACTAATTCAAAGGGCTACATATGCCCCTGATGTTTATAGCAGCATTATCAATAAGAGCCAAATTATGCAAGATAATGTTTTAAAAGCAAGAGTGTGTCCAACAGTCTATTTTACAACCTATTGATTCTTCTCTACCTTTTCAATGTCCCTCTTGAAGTAATAAATTTTATTTTCAGAAACAAGCTATGTAACAGTGGTGTTGATGCTGATAACTACTATTTATTGTGATTTTTATTATGTGTCAAGCATGATGCCCAGCATCATGTATATTTATATGTATATACATAATCTAATTCAAGCATCATGACATCCCCATGAGGTAAGGTCTAACTGTCATTTAACAGATGAGGGAACATCTTAAATATTAACTAAATGGTAGCTATCATTAACACATCAGATGAAACCCTAGCATATAAGTTATTTTTAATAATAGTAAACTCTAAACAGCACTATCAATTTACATTTCTGTCTTCCTAACTGTATAAAACAATAATATTCACATAAAGTCTTCAACTCTTCTAATAAATAGGTAAATTTCTCAAGGTTATACCAGCCTGCACTCTTATCTGATAAATGTCCAAGACTTTAGTCTCTTTCTTGGTCAAGGTTCCCACTCATTCTGACTGATTCCCTTCTTGGACCTCCCCCTCACTTTGAGATCTCCTGTTTTGACTTCCTTTCTTGGCTGCCTCTTGTTGCAGTCACCTGGGCCACACATGCCCTTGACTCAGGCACTACACTGGCCTCTCTTCTCCTATAACAGGTAATAATCATTAGCTTTGTGTTGCTTGAAAATCACTTGAAACTTCTGCTTAAATGATGTTGGTCTTTCCTTCAAACGTCATACAATAACACATCCGAGGTCTGCCTGCCATTTCATTTTACATTTTAGTGAGAGCTTTTTTTGGCGTGTGAAGACCTTGGCTTATAGCTCAAGGACTGGGTTTTGTTTTTTGTTTTTTTTAGCTCAATTTAAATAATGCTTTCCCACCATTTGGGACAGCATAATTCAAAGGAGAGATGGCTGAAGAAATGAATTTTGGTATTGCAATATGAAAGTGGCTGACATATATCAAAAAATGTTCCAAATCCATGGACAATTGGAAAATGCTGAAGCCATTGGAGCAAAAACCTCCATGTCTTCCACAGGCCCGGTAGGTCAAGTGAAGGGTGTCTAGAGGTGCAGTCTAGAGCCTGTTTACTCATTTCTTTTTTCCCTGAGGCTTTCCCCAGACACCTCATCTATTACAGACTCAACTCTTCAGGCCAGAAATCACAGTCCCATGTCCTCCTTAATAGAGGGCTGAGTCAGTAGCTGCCAGACTCAGTTCTTGGGCTGGAAATGTTCTCATGCTAAAGGCTTGGGTGGTGGCTGGGATGGGAAAGGACATGCGGGCAGTTTCATGAGACTTTTCTGAGCTATTTGTGTGGTGCCTAAGATACTGCAGATGTAGAAGAACAGTTCAGCTTTAACTTTTGTCATAATCCTTTTTTAAAAAAATAGAGAAGGTTTGGTTTAAGCCACCCTGTGTATGGCCACAGTAACCCCCAGACTTGGGGGTTGCTTAATTACTGTGCATGTGGATCTGGCCTCTTGTCCTGGACATCTGAGGACCCCACATTGTATTGGGCAGAGAGAATCAGCTTCATCTCATTGTTTTTTTCAGTCACACCTACAGATGGCTTCAACTGTGGTAATTTTGGGACAATGATAATGTTCACATCTGAGGAGAGATGCTGTATTATGCGCAAGATGGAAGATTAGCTTTTTCTCATATAAAGGTTAAATTTTTAAACAGAGTAAGGGAGGAACTGAAGTCTCCTCCTTCAAGAAGAAACGAGATCTGTCCCAGGAAACAAGTCACAGGAAGTTCACTGGTGTTGGAAGAAGGATATACAGAACCAGAGTGGATGAGACTCTGTTGGACATTCCACCAGGGGCAGAGAAGGCTGCTGACCATCAGGGGAGAGTCTGGGCCCAAGGAAGTTACAGTCACACTTATAGCTGCCTGATGGAAAGCCTGGGAACGAACAGGGAGTCCTAAACTACTAGGCTGACGAAAGCCAAGATTTAGTCCTGAATAGGAATGTTCTCGGACCGACCCCAGGCTATGTTGGTCAGTTTGCTTTTGAATTTATCTTTCCAGATCTCTTTGACTTTTTCTTCTAAGAGCCAGATAGAAAAATCTATTCCTGATTTTTATATGGAGAATCAAATGAGGAGAAGTTAAAAGGATGCAGAGTGAGTGTCTCTGTTTTCTTCCACTATGGACTACCCCTGGTACCTCAATGGTTCTCAGTGAACTGTTTTCCCACCATTAGTTGTAACCTGGCTGATTTTGTTCACTGGTATGGATTCCAACTTGGAACACAGGGCTTGGCACATGGTGGGTGCTTAGTAAATATTTATGAGAAGATTTGAGGGCTTCATGTAAATATCATTGTTTTACATAGTTAGGAAGACAACTATGAATTGATGGTGTTATTTAGAATTTTCTGTTATTAAAAATAACTTGCATTCTAAGGTTTCATTGGCATATTAATAATAACTACCATTTAGTAAAAACTTAAGAAGTGCTATAAATTTATACATGCATCTCCAAATTTCCCAGTGATTCAGCAAGGTATGCTTTATTATCTCTATTTTACAAATGAGGAACTAGTTGGTCAAGGAATTAAGAGGAATTCCCCAGGGCCATACAAAGGTGAGGTTGGATCTGGAAACCTGGTCTGTCTGACTCTAAATGTGGTCACTCCTCTATTATGTGGATGCTGTGCTACCAGATGTGTGGGGTCTCTCAAGTCAAGTCCTGAGCATGAGTTGGTATATTAGAAACAGTTCACCAGGGCACTCAGGCTTCTGTTTCAGGAAACGAATTCACTGTAACCAAGCTCAGATGAAACTGACTTCTTAAGAAAACAGTTTACTAATTTGTGGAGGTGAATATTTGTTAATAGAGTACCCGAAATGCAAACATAAATGTGAAAGACTTTTGAGTAACATTCCACCTAAGTCTTAATGAGGCCCAATCATTTCTGTCCCAAATGAGCAGGTATGTGCCCTAGCGACTGAATCTTTTTATTGAGTGCCTATTTCCCTTGACCACTGCACATGTTTTTAAAACATGGCTACAAGTTATTTAAAAATTGGCCCCATCAAGAGGTTATGACCTTTGTCCTGTATCCTTTAATTTGCCTGTGCTTGTGACTGCTTCAGGGAACAGAAATTGGAAGAACCACACTGAGTACCTTTTGCAGCTAGGGCATTACTGGAACATTGGGTCTTTATAGCCCTAAACTGACCTGTAAAGAGGTGACTACTCTGAAACTTAATGCTGGGAGGGAACCCAGGGCACATGGAGAGGCCCTCTGAGGCACTCCAATTAACAGTCCCAGCGTAGTCCAGCTTTCAACTCATCCCAGCCCAGGAAACAGAATTGTCAGTGAAGAAGCTTCTAGATGATCACAGGGTTTAACTATTGAAGTCACCTCTAGCTTTTTTTTTTTTTTTTAAGATTTTATTTATCTATTTGAGAGAGAGAGAGAAATGGAGGGAGGGGAAGAGACAAGCAGACTCTGCACAGACAGCAGAGCTGGCTTGGGACGAATCTCATGACCCTGAGATCATGACCTGAGCTGAAACCAAGAGTCAGACACTTAACTGACGGAGCCACCCAGGCGTCCCTAAAGTCACCTCTAGCTTTGTAAATGTACCCATTTAAAGCCCTAGGCATTGTGATGCAGACACAAGCCATTCCCGCTATGCCTTGCCTGCATCTCTCACTCACAGAAGCTGTGAGCCTAATTAGTTAATCACTATTTATGTCTGTAAGTTTGAAGTAGGTTGTCCCTTCACATGATAATTAAAAGACATGAACTGAATGTTTCATGTTAACAGAAGTCTTTAGTTTTGATGAAGTTCACTTTATCTGTTGTTTTCTTTTTTGTCTCGTGGACTTTTGATATGAGAAGCTATTGTCTAACCCAAGGTCACAAAGATGTACTCCTGTGTTTGCTCCTAGGAGTTTTATAGTTTTAGTTCTTACATGTAGTTCTATGATCCACTTTGAGTTAACTTGAATATACTTTTTAAAAAAGATTCTATTTATTTATTTGAGAGAGAGACAGATCATGAGCAGGAGAGGGAGGGGGAGGGACAGAGGAAGAGAGAGAAGCAGACTACCCACTGAGCAGGAAGTCTGATGAAGGGCTGGATCTCATGGACCCCAGATTCATGACCTGAGCTGAAGGTAGATGTTTAACCGACTGAGCCACCCAGGTGCCTTTTTATTTTTTTTAAGATTTTATTTTATTTAAGATTTTATTTATTTGCAAGAGAGAGAATGAGAGACAGAGAGCATGAGAGGGAGGAGGGTCAGAGGGAGAAGCAGACTCCCCGCTGAGCAGGGAGCCCGATGCGGGACTCGATCCCGGGACTCCAGGAGCTGAAGGCAGTTGCTTAACCAACTGAGCCACCCAGGCACCCAGCCAAGTGTACTTTTTAAAAGAGAGACATTTTGGCCCATAATAGGACCCATTTTTAAAATTAATTAATTAAAATCTATAATAAAAATTTAATTATTTGAATAAAAACTTTAGAAAGTGAAATTCATGCCATCACAAAGGTGAGGAAAATATCCTATCAACAAACTTACATTAGAGAAAGGAAAAAGATTTTACCAAAATATGTTCAACTTCAGGATAATTTGACTTTTGATTAGTCACTAAACGTCATCAATATTTGAAAGGATATTTACTTGGGTAGAGTGAAATATTTTGGCGAACAGATCTGGGGAATGACAAAGACTATGTCTTCCACTAAACTTGAGTGAGGTTCCTATGAGTTCTCCTTCTGATTAGACCTTGACTTTGGGTCAAGCCCTTGATCAAGGGTTCTGTCTTTGGTCTGCTTATTCCAGTTTTAGCAAGAATCCTGCTGAATCAGTTTAGCAAAAATTCCCTGCCCTTGATATCCTATCACCCTAGCCTGCCTAAAATCCCAGTAGGTCAGTTTAATAAGAATTACACCACCTCTTAGTAATTCACCAACCTCCCACCCTGCTCCTTGGTTATAAATTCCTACTTTTCCTTACTGTACTTGGGGTTGAGCCCAATCTCCTTCCTCACTACAAAACCCCCTTGTAGACTGAAATAAAGTCTTCCTTGCCATCTTTAGCAAGTGTCATGAATAATTTTATCTTTAACAGGAACAGTCTAAAAAATTATATACATCAGGCAACAGCTGTCCATGACTGCTTTATAGCAGTCTCTGAAAGAAAAATTTGTTCTTTCTCCTGGCCACCTCTTATTCTGCCAATGCCTCATAAAATGTGGACGTGAAACATAAATATTCCCAACCATGATGTGGTGTTCAGCAGAAAATGGAATATAGTTAAACTGCACTTTGCATCTCTGCCTGGTTCACACTTCGGGGACACATCTGCCTGGCATCACAAGCCATTTGCCCTCCCCAAATCCCTAAGAGACAACTAATGGCAAGGAAAATGTAACATGCAAAAGGTATTTTTCAGAACAAATTGACTTCAACTTAGGCATTGGTGCCTGTAGGTAGTATGAAAATGAAATGATCTAGAAAGCAATTTATGCCTTTAGTGAACTCCAGAATGTTCTGTGCATTGGCAAAATTTAATATAAGGTTTTTGGAAAGGGGATATTCAAGGACATCAAGACTAGTGGCTTAGAGTTCTTGAGGACTGCTTTTGAATGACACTAGCTCACCCCCTTCCAATTTGCTGCAGGCAGTCTGACATACAACTCCAACTCTATGCCTGAAAATCCTTCCCTCTCCTCCTCCAGCCAAACTCACTTGAAGAAATATGTAAATAGCCCAGAATATCTCCTCAGGGGCAAAAGTAAAGCATTTGTAAATATTTTTCCATCACCCAAGCCATCTGAGATTCCCACTGAGGCTACTTTTTAGGGAGAAAGAGAACAATTATTCTCTCCAAGGAGAGAAAAGGAACACGTCTGCATGGGTGTCTTCTCTCCAATTCACTCCTGAAAAGATTAACTTTATGAAAATTGCTGCCAGACATCTATTCCATTAAGAAATCTAGATGAGGCTGTGTGGCTATTAATTACCCACCAACCTCCCTCCTTGATACTCACATCCACACATGTGCACACATGTGCACTCACACTCACACATGCGCACGCACGCGCGCACACACACACACACACACAAATTAAACATGACAAGCAGAATGATTAGTTTTCCCAAAAACTGTGATGTGATGTGGGGATTGGGAAACTGGGGTGAGTAGTTTTTATTGAATATTAAAATATAAAAGAGAAGTTGTGGCATGTCCTTGGACAAGAAAATAAAGGATCTGTCTTTATTCGTTAAACATTCATCGAGGCTCTAATATTTCTGGTAAACTGAAAAGTGCAGCATCTGCCCTCTCAGGAGCTTGTGATTTTGGTGGGCATAGAAGGATATGGAAGGAAGGTAGGTCTGTAAAACACCCAATTAATTGTAACATCAAGGCCAACAATCTCAGGGCCATGTGAAAAGTATATGGTAACATGAAGAGGTTTGTTAAATTCTTTGTTCTTCTTCTTGCCATGATCCATGTTGAGCCTAGCACCTAGCAGCCTCATGCTGACCACCCTCCCTGACCACATAGCAGACTCTACTCCTTCCCAAGCATGGCTCTACCAGTAGAGTGAGCCTTCTCACCCCCGTGCTTCATTTCTGGGTAAATAAGGACCAGTATTTTGAGTGATCTTTTTGTACTTAGATGACTCTGTATCTGGCCGGAGAAGCAAGAATTTTCTGTTTATAAATCTGATTGCATGAGGATCAGTGAGACAATTTAGTGAGCATTGCTCTAGACAGTAAGATCCAGCTTGGTGGTTCTAAAACAGTGAGAAGGAGCTGTTGGGGTTCAACAACAGGGACAAGAATTGCTCGGAGACCTTATTTCTGGCCCACCAAGACACTGCATGAGAAATTTCCTCTCCCCACTTTGGATAAAGTCAGCTCGAGGTCCATCTACTCCAGAGGCTCTGCTTATGCTCACAGAGAGAATTAACTCCTCTGGGACTCCATTGCAACCATTATGGGATTCTCTCATAACACTCTATTACATGCATTGCCTTACATAATTTGTGTCCACTCAGTTATAAGTTCCTCAGGAGTAGGAAAGTGGGTTTTATAAAGATCAACATAATAATAAAAACAATAATAAAAACTTACTTTCATTGAGTTCTTACTATGTACCTGCAATGTGTTAAGTGAATTATATGCATTTTCTGTGGCATATTGTTCTTTCCAAACACAGTCACAATATTGTCACCCATCCTACATGCACTTTTTCCATGTGTTATTTCCCTATCCCATCAAGAGGTGGGATCTAATTAACCTCCTTCTTCAGTATGAGCTGGTCATAGTGACTTACTTGTAACCAACTGACTGTGGCAGAGTGCTTGCTCTGAGGACTTACAACT
Organism: Callorhinus ursinus; assembly: GCF_003265705.2. Lineage (NCBI taxonomy): Eukaryota > Metazoa > Chordata > Mammalia > Carnivora > Otariidae > Callorhinus > Callorhinus ursinus. The sequence continues at coordinate 30,372,000 of NW_027397082.1, forward strand.
TCTGTCTTGCTCTCTGAATACTCCCTAGGATCACCCCCTCTTGAAACCCAGCTCCCATTCAGTGGGAAGCCCGAGCTACATAGAGACGCCACATGCAGGCACTTCAGTAGACAGTTGCATCTGAGCCCACCCTTTAGTGATCCAAGTGTGGGAGCCAGTCCCATGAGCAAAGACACCTTCTGACTTTTCCAGTCTCAGCCATTTGAATCTCCCTAGCTGAGACCTTGCCTACTATGTCCTATCTGAATTCCAGACCTACATGTCCTGACAGCATAGTAAGTAGTATTCATGTTATGCTACTAAGTTTAGAGTGGGTTTGTTACACAGCAGTGGATGATCTAAATCCCTCACAGTGCTATGATGTAGGTACTATTACTCTCCTTAATTTAGAGGTAAGTACATTGGGGCTTTAATGGTTGATGAAAAGAGTAATGACCAGAAACATGTATTGAGTCCTTCTCCATGTCAGGAATGTTGTGTAGATCATCTCATTTAATCCACAAAAAGCTGAAGGAGGTCAGTTTTAAGAATCACATTTTAAATATGAGGATATTGATGCTGCAAGAGATTAGGTAACTGGCCCTAAAATACACAATGAACCATGAGAAGATCAAGCTTTGAACCCAAAGAGTCCTTTCTATAGGTTGAGGTCTGTAATCTGTATACTGCAAATCCAGGCTGCCACTCATTAGACAAGTAGAACAGTGGATGAACATGAGCACTTGGGCAGCACCTAGTGTCCATCTGACTCTATTAGCCTATGTGGCGTGGTGATTAAAGCTTAAGAAAAAGGCCTGAATAAATGTGGGCCAAGCATTGTAAGAAGACAGAGAAATGGATATTTTGGTTTATGTTTGTTTTCTCTTTCCAATTCTGTTCGGGTTTTGCCTCATAAATTTTGACATTGTGTTGATAGATGCATACACAGTAAGGATTGTTAGGTCCCCCTAGAGAATCGGCCCCTCTGTTATTATGTAACTCTGCTCTTTACTTTTTATCATTTGAAGTCCGCTTTATCAGAAATTAACATAGATATTCCATATTCCCTTGGCTTAGTGTTACCATGGTATATTTTTCTCCATCCCTTTCTTCTTAACCTGTCTTTTCATGTTTAAAGCGGGTTTCTTGTAGACAATATGTATCTGGGTCTTCTTTTTCATCCATTCTGACAATTTCTGTTTTTTAATTTGTGCATATGGGCCATATACATTGTTAAAAAGAAAATCACAGGCCCAAAATGGCGTCACATAGGCTGAGTCCCCAAACTAGGGCTTAATAACGAATCTAACTGCAGTTTCAACCTCCCCTAGAAATGTAGTCTTAACCAGTAGGACCTGAATTCTCTGACCTCAAAGAAGTTAATCTGCCACCTGGGCCTTCCCCATCCCCCAAAGGAAGACGAAGTAATCTGCATGATAAGACGCCCTTGCTCTTCCCCCTAAGGGAAAGACCTTGCCTAGAACGATCTTTTTCTTTTGCTAATAATTTTCTTACCCCCTCCTTCTATAAAATCCTCCCATTTTATACAACTCCTTGGATCTCCCCTCTACTTGCTAGAAGGGATGTTGCCAGAATCATAAGACATTTAATAAAGCCAATTACATCTCAGATTTAATCGGCTGAATTTTGTTTTTTCATATTTAATGCGATATTAAAATATTTGGACTAATAGTAACAAACTGTGTAATTGTTTTCTATTGATTGTATTTGTTTTTTGGCTCTCTCCATTTGTCCTACCTTCTCTGGTTTTAACAGCATTTTAAGATTCCATTTGATTATTGCTCTTGATGTATAAATTTTACATCTATTCTTTACTTTCATAATTGTTACAGAGTTTCTAATATTCAATTAACTAATCTAAGTTTACCTTCAAATCATACTACTCTGCCTAATGTGTAGTGCAGTTAACTTAGAATATTACCAATTTCTCTCTCCCACCTTGACATTGCTACCTTTCATTAGTCATTGGGCTAGGGAAAGTGGGAGTGATGCCTGACTGCTAATGGATATGGGGTATTTAAATACTTGTAATTAGTGGTGATGGTTGCATAACCTGGTAAATACAGTAAAAACCACTGAACATTTTAGAAGGTTAATTTTGTGTTTTGTAAATTATATTTTGTAAAGCTGTTGTTAAAAATCTGACATACTGTATGATTCCATTTATGTAATATTCTGAAATGGAGAACAAATTAGTAGTTGCAAGTTGTTGTGGATGGGGGGAGTCAGGTGAGGTGGATATAAAAAGTCAAAGAGGGGACTTTTTCAGGGTCAGGACTGTGATACACATACACAAATGAGTGAAGTAAAGCTAAAGAAAATTGAATAAGGTCAGTGTATTGTGTCAATGTCAATAACCTGGTCGTTACATTGTACTATAATTTTGCAAGTGGTTGTCCTTGCAGAAAATTGCTTAAAAGGTAATGGGATCTCCCTCTATTATTTCTAACAACTGCATGTGAATCCATCATTATCTCAAAGTGAAATTTTAAATAAGAAAAGGTGCAAATCGGGGCGCCTGGGTGGCTCAGTTGGTTAAGGGGTGGGCTCTTGATTTGGCTTACGTCATGATCTCAGGGTTGTGAGATCAAGTTCTACCTCTCTCTCCCTCTCCCTCTGCACCTTCCCCCTCCCATGCGCTCTCTCTCTCAAAAAAAAAAAAAAAAGGTGTAAAGCAACCAAGATACACTTCTAGATGACTAGACAAATAACCTGCAGTACACCCAGAATATGGAATATTACTCAGCACTAAAAAGAATGGAGCTATGAAGCCACAAAAAGAGATGGAGGAAACTTAAAGGCATATTCCTAAGTGAAAGAAGGCAGTCTGTCTGAAAAGGCTACATAGTGTCTGATCCCAACTATAGACATCTGGAAAAGCTAAAACCATGGAGGTAGTGAAAAGATCAGTGGTTGCCAGGGGTTTGGTGGGGAGACAGAAATGAACATGCAAGGCACAGAGGATTTTTAGGGTAGTGTGACTATTCTGTATGGTGTTGTAAGGGTGGAAACTTGTCTTTATACATTTGTCAAAATGCCCACAACAGCAGGGTGTGTTTTTAATGGGTTGATAGAAAGCATCACATAGAATATATAACACCAAGAGTAAACGCCAATTTAAACTATGGACTTCGGTTGATAATGATGTGTCAATGCTGGTTCATTGATTATAATAAATATATCACCCTGTAGTGCTGGGACCCTGACAGAGAGGGAAGCTCTTGTGTGTGTGTTTGCGGGGGCGGGGGGGGGGGAATCCGTGGGAGAAATCTCTGTACTTCTTGCTCGATTTTGCTGTGAGCCTGAAACTGCTCTAAAATATAATTAATTTTTTTAAAGTGGATAGAGGGAAGAGTAGCCCATCCATTATCTTTTTTAAGAAGAAATATCACAACAGAAGCTACCTTATTCATCCTTAACTTGCTGAATTAACCAGTACCGAATTAACCAATTAAGCACATTGACGGATATACATGACAGTGCAGAAAACTTGGGACTAGCAAGCTATTCTTTAGCCTAAACACAAATTTCTAAAGCTGTTTATATCATTTATGTCTATTACACTATAATCAAGTATTATGAAACTAATGTATCAGCATGAAGGGAGAGCTGCAGAGGATAATAAAATTAAGCTGGATATTTTGGAAGAACCCCATAAAACATTAAAATACTGTTCTCAAATTGGGAATGGAAGAAACAATTGTAAAGTATTGGCATTTTTTCATTTTAAAAAGTCTAGCAAAATTCTGCACTCACATTGCTTTGCAAAAGTTCTACTTCAAATAACTAACTGCAAATAACTACGTAACTATGTAAGAAAGGTGATTAAGACACAACTTGGCCCCATTCACAGTTTTGAATTGAAATAAAATAGTTACAGTTAATGTCTGGAAACTTTATAATTCCTGCTTCCCCAATGTGTCCCACCAAACCAGCCCGAGCCATGCCATGAGGGTTTGTCCTCGATATTCCACACAGTTCGGATACACAGAAAGTTCAGCTGTGCTGAAAGGGGGATGTGCCACATCCACAGAGAACGGATTTCAAAATCTGTCAAACTTGTATAGAGCTATTGCTGAGAGAATCTGGAAAATGTCGGGTAACTTGCAGTCTATAAATTACAGACCATGTTTAGTGTAGGGGCCCCAGCAGGAAAGGGGGCATCAGGCAGGCCTCAAAATCATCTGTGGGACTTTAACCCCATCCCCAGCACACAGCTTGTGGAGGAGATAACATGCGCTCATGTGTGCACGCATAAGGAAGGGGAGGTCGTAAGGGGGAAGAAAGGTTTATTTCGTGGCTTTCTAACACCATTTAAGTCTTTTTAACAAAATCCATCCACAGGTTTCAGAGCCATGTAAAAATGATCCATTGTTCTTTTCACTGTGTTTTCCAAAACTATTGGCACTCCATCCATAACAGCAGGGTATGTTTTTAATGGGCTCATAGAAAACATCACTCATAACCAAAGATAGGACTGATGATATATTTGTCACGCAGCTTGGCTTTGCAGTTCAATTTGAAAGCTCCTGCTGTCAAAGGAAATGTTTAGATGACTCAGCCAAGGAGCTGGTTTATTGGTTTTGGCAGCAGACAACAGGTGAATATTTCATGGAAGAGAGAGGTTTTAGTAGTTGTTTATACCATCTGCCCAGCCATGGCCACGGTTATTTAGGCTGGTGAACTGGACAATATTTCACATCTCACGAGCCTGATGACTTCTGTGGATGGGCTGATGTTGCCACTATTTGCTTAAAATGATTGGAGTCAAGTTCTCACTTCACCAATATACTCTCCAGCTACCCGGAGGAGCAACATCTAGGCTTCGGGGCATCTGTGTTAGACAAGTTCCTCTAGTCCAATTTGGCAGGAGCCTGCAGGAAATTCCTGCTGCACCTTTTTAATGAGCTGGGACGTCTAACCGGCTGTCCCAACTCTGGCTACAGAGTGCATTTTATCACAAGAGCTTGCCTGTGTTTGCAAGAATATACCAGCACGGCGAATACCCACTCTCGCAGGGATGCTAGATATAGTACATACGCCCAGCAAGGAAGCCCTGGTCCACTCTGAAGGGAGAGACAGGTGAGCCACGTGATATGTTTACGCTTACAGTGTGCAAAACACGCCCCCCCACACAAACAAACAAATCAATGGGTCTCTCTGAGAAGCCACATGGCACATTAAAAAGACATTCCCATAAGACGTGGACCATCTGGATTCTGCTATCAATATTCACTAGCTTTGGGAATTTGAGTGTCTCCCCTTCTGGAGAAAACCTGTTTCCAGCCTGATATGTTTAGGGGTTTGAAGGGTTGGTCTCTAAATTATTACCCAGGCCTGATGTTCTAGGATAAAAAAAAAATTTTTTTTAATTTGAAGCAAATTCATCATAGAACTAAGGACAGCAAGTTTTTAGGGAGGGATTCAGTGAAATATCAGAAGACAGTAGGTATTTGTGTGTTGCCTAATGGACATAAGATGGAGACACAGAATTTCCCGTTTCTTTACTGGCCACAGGCCCAGGGCACATCACAGAAACCCTCGGAGACTGTCCGCATCGGGGAAATCGAAGGTGCCACACCTGCCTCACATTGATATGAGGGACTACCGGAGATCCTGAGGGAGGACACCCTCCAGTGAAGAGAAAATAGGGCACGTGTATTATTCGTAGCATCAGAATACTTTGTTCCATCCAGCCCATGGTGATTTCTTCTTACCCAGTTTCTATCTTTACTGGGGCCATCATATATAAAAATAGTCATTCTCACAATAATAGCACTTGCAATAGCTCCTTTTATTGTCTGCCAAGTGCTAAGCACCTTGCCAAGCCCTTAAAAACGTTATCTCATTTAATTCTCACAACTCGGCAAAGATTGTGTCATCAACCATATTTCACATTTGAGGAAATTAAGATGTAAGGAGGTAAAACACAAGTGGAAGGTCCACAGCTGACAGGGGTCAGAGCCTTGCTCCCTTTGAGCACAGTGCTTTATGAAGTGATCACACTGACCATAATCTCTGTACTGAAAAGAATTACCCAAGGGCAAGAGAAGCTTCCAAACTCTTGAATCAGACTCTTTTTGATGGCATTCACCATCACTGGAAGAGCACGTCCTGTTCTCTCCGTACTGTATAATTCAGGGAGTGCTTTTACAGCGCCTCTCTCCCACTCTGACACGGGGGTGACCTGTGTCCGGGATGTGGCAGGTGAGCAGGGCAAGGCAGCACTGAACCCGCTCGCTCACTCATTTGTTCTCCACCGTCACCTGTGATGCAAGCCGGGTACACGTTTTAAGCCTAGTTCTACAGATGGGAAAACTCGGGCTCAGAGTTTTCCTTTACGATCCCCTCACCCCTTCCTGTGAAACAGGCAACTGCCAATTTCTGTTCTCCATGAAGTAGTTTTAACCTGAGGGTTTGAAATAATACTGAGTCCTCTAACGGCTCCCTGCGGACTCTTGCCCCACCAATCTCACTATTACCTTTTTCAATGACCCTTTTGAATGAGAAAGTGAAGTTTTTCAATGAACCACATTAGCTCTCTCATTTCCATTATTCATTTTCAGGTTAGTTTAGGTATTTCCATTATTCATTTTCAAACCATCCTAGTGCCTATCCTTTTTCTGAACTTTCTCTGTAAGTTTCAGCTTTGAGGACAGTGTCCTAGTTGGTCAAGATGTGAAAATGGAACTGCTCCTCCTTCTCCAACACTGGTCAGCCCCGGTCCCTCTTCCTGCCTGCGGTGGGTCGTCTGACCCCCTTCCGTGTACCCGGGAGACTTCGCCTGGGTGTGAAAGCCTCCGTTGCTATGTACTCTGAACGATGATGCCATGTACGACGTTCTGTACACAAAACCACTATATACCACTATATACCAGATGCATACACATGTACAGGTGGAAGAATAGTTGACCATGAACATGAACTGAACAAGTTGTATACATATATATACGTATCTGGCCACTTTGGTTTGGGCATCACACTGGGTAAGAGCCACAGGGAGCTGGCACATTTGGCCACTCTTCCTTCTACTGTTTACATAAGCAATAAACTGTCTTTATCTAAAAAGGATTCATTGTTCCTTCACCAGTTCAATCTGTCAAGCCTTGGGCCTTGCCTTTGCCTTGTGCTTGACTATGTGTGAGTGTGTGTGTATGTGTGTGTGTGTGCGTGTGTATTTTTTAAATAAAAAAGAGACCGTGTCACACCTCATCCCTCTCCATGCCTAGTCCTTGTTCCTAAAGCTATTCTCTTTCAGCTTTTCTGGTTTTCATTCGTCTCTTCATAGATTTAAAAACATGAAAATATTGCCTAGTGCAATATTGTCAGTGCCAGGCTAGCGTTCACAATGAATGTGACGACTTCATACACCATTCCTGACCTCTACTCCCATGAGACTTTCCCAAAACGTCATGGCTTATTTATCAAATACTTACGTAGTACCTGCTATTGCCAGGCACTGAGTACTTTACAAATATTAACTCATTCCATCTTTGTAGAAACCTTGAGGCAGACCCTATTGCCAGTTATGTTTTACAGATGGGGAAAAAAGGTACAAAGTGTTTAACTAACTTATTCAATGTAATGGAATAACTCAGGTCAGAGCTGGGATTGGAACCCAGGCTTAGTTGGCACCAGAATATGGTTTAAAACTACTCACCTGTATTGCCTCTTTTCCTTGGTCTTTCGTTGGTTTGTTAATTTAAATGATGGATGTGTATTTCTATTCTTGGTTCTGTGTTTCCTAGTGAAAGATGAAAGTATTAGTCTCTCTCTCTCTCAGTCTCTCTCTCACACTTCCCTCCCTTCCCCCATTCTCTCATGCCTACTTTCTACCTTCTGCCAGTTTTATTTTCAAATTGTCCAAATTTTAGCAGTCTCAGTGTTTTGTAACCATAATTATGTCTTCCATACTTTGTCTATGGTTGAATTCAAAAGTTTAAAAGTTAAGTAATGATATTAACATTGTTATTACTAAAAATATTGTCCATTTCATGGTAAAGTGGTCTGCAAGAATTATATCTCTGTGTGGTCTCATGGTATGATCCCTGGGCTGCAAATTTTCATAGCATTGAGATAAAATACATTTGGTTTCCTTATTCTGCATCAGTTGCTTAAAATACGGCCCATTTGACTTGTTCACATTTGGGCCCCAGTTTCCAGAGTTTTCTGTTTTCCTTGGAGTTTCTCATTTCTTTCTTGTTTCTTTTGTAAGAATAATGATGTGTCTTCTACATATCTTCAAGTTCATCCAAATCCACAGTTACAATGTCTAGAGCATGAAACACTCTATTTTCCTCCCAGAGCGATCCTTTCCTGGAGTTTTCTGGTCTGTTGCTCTAATCCCTAGGGTTGTTCTCTTGGAAAGCTGCGGAGTCGCATCCCAAGACACTCTTTCATTTACTGCACCTCTGCGCCTCCAGCCCCTGTTTTCAGGATCCCATTTCTTTTTTTGTGATTGTTTGTTTACCTAACAATTTATTTTGCTGGATTACATCCTTAAGCAACATCAGCCACCAAGCATTTTCTCAGCTCTCTCTGTATGTGACTACCGCTCAGACAGTTTCTTGGACTCATCCATCTATCTCACATTACCTTTTAGTCTCTTTTGCTGTACATATTGAATTTTATTTATCTTCTATTATTTTTGCATTTTTAAAAATGTTTTATTTTGAGATAGTTGTAGATTCACACGCAGTTGTAAGAAACAATACAAAGAGATTCTGTGCACACTTTCCCCTGTTTCTCCCAATAGTAATTTATTGTATATTATAGTACAATATCATAATCAGGAAATTGACATTGATAGACTCTATCAACCTTATGTAGACTTCACCAGTTTGATGGGTATTCATTTGTGTGTGTGTGTGTGTGTGTGTGTACTAGTTTTATGCAATTTTACTGCATGTGTTGATTTATGGGACCACCACCGTCAAGATAAAGAACAGCTCCATCACAGTACCAAGATCCTTGGTACTTACTATCCTTAGACATAGATACCTTCTTCCCCCTTCCCACTCAGCACCTGACACCCACTAATCTGTTCTCCATCACTATAATTTTTTTAAAGATTTTATTCATTTATTTCAGAGAGAGAGGGAGCAGAAGGAGAGAGAGAGAGCACAAGCAGGGGTGAGGGGCAGAGGGAGAGGGACAAGCAGACTCCCCGCTGAGCAGGGAGCCTGATGTGGGGTTCAATCCCTGGACCCCAGGATCATGACCCGAGCTGAAGGCAGACACTTAACCGACTGAGCCACCCAGGCTCCCCAATCACTATAATTTTTAATATGGCATTTCAAGACACAATGGAGTATTTCAAAAATGCCATATAAATAAGACCATATAGTATGTAACCTATGATTGCCTTTTTTCACTTTAGACCCATCCAGGTTGTGTGTAGCAATAGTTCATTCCTTTTTACTGCTTTTTATTTCATAGTATGGATGTACCACAGTTTGTTTATCTAGTCATCCTTTGAAGGATATTTGGATCATTTCCAGGTTGGGCTATTATTAACAAAGTTTCTCAGAATATCCATGGACAAGGTTTTGTATGTTTCCATTTCTTTGGGATAAATGCCTATAAGGAAATTGCTAGGTCATGTAGTAAGAGCATTTTTTTACTTTTGTTCATATTCTTCTCTAGTCACAGGGGTGACTAGATCATTTTATATTCCCACCAGTGATGTATGAGTGATCCGGTTTCTCTACATTCTTGCCAGCATTTGGCGTTGTCACTTTCTATTTTAGCCATTCTGGTAGGTATGTAGTAATATCTCACTGTGATTTCAATATACATTTCCCTCCTGGCTAATGAGGTTAAGCATCATTTCATGTGCTCATTTGCCATCTGTATATTCTTTGCAGTAAAATGTCAGTCTATGTCTTTTGCCCATTTTCTAATTTGATCTTTTTTTAATTGTTACCATGAGCTTTAGAGTTCTTTTTGTTTTGTTTTGTTTCCTTTTCTTTCCAAGTTTTTATTTAAATTCCAGCTAGTTTATATGCAGTACAATATTAATTTCACGTATAGAATTTAGTGATTCATCACTTACAATACAACACCCAGTGTTCATCACCACAGTGCACTCTTTAATCACTGTTACTCATTTAACCCCTTCCCCCATCTACCTCCCCTCCAGTAACCCTCAGTTTGTTCCTTATAGTTAAGAGTCTGTTTCTTGGTTTGCCTCTCTTTTTCTCCCCCCTACCCATGTTCATTTGTTTTGTTTCTTAAGTTCCACATACGAGTGAAATCATATGGTATTTGTCTTTCTCTGACTGACTTATTTTGCTTAGCATTATACCCTCTAACTCCATCCATGTCATTGCAAATGGCAAGATTTCATTCTTTGTTATGGCTGAGTAATATTCCATATCTTCTTTTTCCATTCATCAGTCAATGGACATTTGGGCTCTTTCCATAATTTGGCTATTGTTGATAATGCTACTATAAACATCGGGGACACATATATCCCTTCGAAGTAGTATTTTTGTATCCTTTGAGTAAATACCTGGTAGTGCAATTGCTGGATCATAGGGTAGTTCTATTTTTAACTATTGAGGAACCTCCATTCTGTTTTCCAGAGTGGCTGTACCTGCTTGCACTCCCACCAACAGTATAAGAGGGTTCCCCTTTCTCTGCATCCTCGCCAACATCTTTTGTTTCCTGAGTTGTTAATTTTAGCCATTTTGACTGGTGTGAGATGATATCTCATTGTGGTTTTGATTTGTATTTCCCTGATGGTGAGTGCTGCTGAGCATCTTTTCATGTGTCTGTTGGCCACCTGTATATCTTCTTTGGAGAAATGTCTGTTCATGTCTTCTGCCCATTTTTTAACTGAGTTATTTGTTTTTTGGGTGTTGAGTTTGGTAAGTGTCTTATATACTTTGGATACTAACCCTTTATCAGATATGTCATTTGCAAATATCTTCTCTCATGCTGTAGGTTATCTGTTAGTTCTGTTGATTGTTTCTTTCGCTGTGCAGAAGCTTTTTATTTTGATGAAGTCCCAGTAGTTTATTTTTGCTTTTTTATCCCTTGTCTCAGGAGACCTATCTAGTAAGAAGATGTTATGGCTGATGTCAAAAAGCTTACTGCCTGAGTTTTTCCTCTAGGATTTTAATGGTTTCTTGTCTCACATTTACGTCCCTCATCCATTTTGAATTTATTTTTGGGTATGGTGTAAGAAAGTGGTTCAGTTTCATTCTTTTGCACGTTGCTGTCCAGTTTTCCCAACACCATTTGTTGAAGAGACCATCTTTTTTCCATTGGATATTCTTGTTTTGTCAGAGATTTGAGTTCTTTATACATTTTAGATTAGATGTCTTTGTTGGATGTGTGGTTTGCAAATACTTTCTCCCAATTTGAACCTTGTCTTTTCATCCTCTTAACAGAGTCAAAGAGCAAAAGATTTCAGTTTTGATGAGGTCTAGGTTATCAGTTTTTCCTTTTGTGGATCATGCTTTTGTTGCCAAGTCTAAGAATTCTTCACCTACTCCTATGTCCATTCAACCTATGTCCATTCAACCAATGAGCATTTTGACTGTTTTCAGTTTGGGGCTATTAATGAAACTCTATTAAATCACTTTACATATAAACATGTGATGCATTTTGAGTTAATTTTTGCATAACATATGAGGTGTCAGTCAAGGTAAATTTTATTTTATATTTTTGCTTATAGATTCTCAGTTGCTTTGTACCATTTATTCATTTATTGAAAAGGCTATTCTTCCTCCACTGAAATGCCTTTTCACCTCAGTCAGGAATCAGTTGGGCATATAAGTATGGGTCTATTTCTGGTTTCTCTATTCTGTTCCATTGTTCTACTTCATTGAGTGTGTCCTCATTGATCATCTACATTAGTTTCTCATATCAAGGTAAGGTGGCATCGTTCCAGTTTCACTGACATAGTTGCTGAGGCTCAAAGGGTTTCAGTGATGTGCCACTGGCCGTATGACCAGTAAAGAAGGGATATTTTGTTCTCATGCTTATTCCATGCTCATTCTGCAGCCTGTAAGTGCCTACTGTCCTCTGAAATTTCATTAAATCCTTCCTTCAATAATGAGACAACACTTGCAAACTCATTTTACAAGGCCAGCATTACCCTGATATCAAAACCAGACAAGGACACTACAAGGAAAGAAAATTATAGACCTATATCCCTGATGTACATAGATGCCAAAATTGTCAGCAAATACTAGCAAACTGAAATCAACAGCACATTAAAAGGATCATACACCATGATCAAGTGGGCTCTACCCCTGGGATGCAAGGATGGTTCACCATAATGCAAATCAATGAATGTGATACACCACATTAATGAAATAATGGATAAAAATCATATGATTATCTCAAAAGTTTCAGGAAAAAAAATTGATAAAATTCAACATCCTTTCAAGAGAAAAAAAAATCTCAACAAATTAGGTATAGAAAGAATGTACCTCAACATAATAAAGGCCATATATGACAAATCCACAGCTAACATCAGACTCAATGGTGAAAAGCTTAAAGCTTTTCTTCTAAGATCAGGAACAAGACTAGATGCCCACTCTCCTGCTATATGATCTCACTTATATGTGGGCTCTAAAACACTCAAACTCATAGAACCAGAGAGTAGAACGGTGGTGGCCATGGATTCAGGGAGGTGATGGGGATGGGGAGAGGTTAGTCAAAGGATACAAATTTCCGGTAAGAAGATGAACAAGTGCCGGGGATCTAAGCAGAGCATGGTGAATATACTGCTTTGTATACTTAAATTTGTTAAGAGAGTAGATCTTAAGTCTTCTCACCACAAAAGAGGGTAACTATGTAAATTGATAGATGTGTTAATTAACTTGAGAGTGATAATCCCTTCACAATGTATGTGAAGATTAACTCCCCATGCTTTAAAAATCCCGTTGTATAACCGAAACGTATACAATTTTCTTTGCCAATCACACCGCAATAAAGCTAGGGAAACAATAATAACTCAAGATTTCAGAAAGGGCAATATCCCACTGTCAGCTGTGAACACGGAAGCGTGCATGGTTGCATGTTTGCTAACGTCTGAGAAGAAGTCACCAAACAATCCTCAGTCTAGCTGCTGCTTGCTCGTTGTTCCAAAACACATTCAGATATTTTTACAGAATCAGAGATCTCAGCGTCCCCCATTTTAATGAGTCTGGTATCCAGGCTGCTGTGATAAGCAGTCTCCTGCCAGTAAGCACTGCGCAGGGGACAAAGCACAGTATGTTCAGCATTAAGACCCTTTCCCAAGTTCCCATGCAGAAGCTCTGGGAACCCAGGGAGCTGCCCCTGTTCATGCGGTGTTACATGGATAAATCAGCATAAACCACAGCTATTTCAGCAGCGATCAATACTGACTATGCAGACAGCTGGAAGGAAGAGATCCACTGGCTGTGATTTATTTTCTGTTCTATCTCCCTTGGTAAAGTCTGAAAACAAAGCATGAGCTATTTTCGCTGTAAGGAGGAACAGCAAACACATGAGAAAATTTTCTTTTTCATTGCTCAATTCCAGTGGCAGTTGGTTTAAATCATACTTTTCTTTTGATTAATGCTATTTTCCATTTGGAAATATTGGTTTAACTTTGTTCTTTTGATTAAAGAGAAGACATGAGATTTGAACAATTTCTAAAGTAGCTCTGAAATTATTTCATGAAGAGATACCACAATCTAAAACCAAGAAACTTACTGTGAAAAAAAAAAGAAACCCTGTGTTTTACCTGAATTATAAATGGAAAAACAATTAGTGATTTACAGATTGTCTTAGTCTAGACATTAGCCAGTGTTCTATGCCTTATCTACACTTTTAAGTTTCCTTTTGCATGCAGGACATGCAAAATAAATGCTAGTCATGTATTATGCATTCTAACCTTAGAATGTTTATAAACTTGTGCAAAATGAAAGCTTCATATGTTTACTTTTGAAATCTGAAAACAGTCAACATATGAAGTGTTTAAAGCTAGTTTGGTAGGAATGATGTAGGTGTTATAATTCAGAAATTCCTGCAAGATTCCTTCTTGAATTACCTCACAGTCCCAAATTTGTACTCTGAAGCCAGATGATTTCAAGCTGGCCAGGGTGGCGAATCCATCCTACTGTAACGAACAGCCAACCATGAAGTGTGGCTCAGTATGATTACCTACCCCTGGACCTCAATTTCTCATGCCACTTTGAAATTTTCTGCAAGTCTGATTTTATGATGCGAGATATATTCCAGATTTGAGGTTTTGAAGTAAACTTCCTTGTAGATTTACAGAGAACACTGCCAAGAAACTGGGCTCTAATGAGATGTCATCCTTCGGGGCCAGTCTTGTTTTGGGAAATCTCACCGAAAGGATGCGCTCAGAGTAATTCAGACATCTTTACATCTCTGGATCCTGTCCAACTTGCACACAGGCCCATTTGGCATAGTCATACTCCAGCTTTCCCACAAGGCCCTGGAAGGGCTCCAGGATCTCATTTAGGTTCTACCTCTACATACGGATCTGAGCACCAGAAAGGAATCATGGAGGAAACCAGCCACAGAAGAGACCTCGGGGAGATATAAAGGGACAAGTGTGTTCGCCATAGTGGTTTACCCAGTCATCTGGGAAGTCAGACCGAGGCCGACACCTCTGCTCTGGAACCCAAGGAGAGAGGAGCCAGACGTTAAGCAGGGCCTCTCAGGTGCTAGTGTTCAGGGACCTCTACCTGCCAGTGTCCTACACCAAATGAACACGATTCCCAGAGAAAATGAGAAATACAATATGTGTGTCTGTGTGCATGTAACACAAAAGAAATTCATAGAGAGACAAGGTATGATTGTTTTTCAAGAGCCAATGAGGTGATCAATGAAAGGAAACCTGAGTTCTAATTCTCTGACACCAATCTCTGGTTATGACCTTTAGCAAAGCTTTGATGTGATCTGTGCCTCAATTTTCCGTCTTTACAATGAGGACACTGGATGAGGCTGTCCCCTAGGTCACTTCTAGTTCTTTCATTTATACGGGCTTAAGAACAATGCAGAGGGTCACACTTCTAATTGCCATTCCAATTACAAATCATCTGCAATCAATAGATCACCACAAATAGAAATGATATAAGTGATACAGATGTGAATCCAAAACATAGATGCACTTTCCTTTCAAGGAAGGTGAATTGTAGCTCTCAAGCCTTTTCTGCCTGTGGGGCATGAGGCTTCTTTCACAGAACATGAGCATATAGGTGAAAAGATGAGGACACTATAAAGATGCAGTTCATAATTGGAAAATATAAAGGTACTACCAAATCACTGGAAAAACTTGAATACCCCCAGAAAATGAGCAAAAGATGTGAACAGAGTAGTTACCAAAGATGCAAAGCACCAATTAATGCATAAACCTTTAATCTTAATTGTTATCGTGTAAGGTTAATTGATAAAATAGTAGATCCTTATGTTGTCAATGGAATTAATCAGTCAAATGCTGGTAGAACTGTAAATGAGTTCTGTTTTCAATTTTCTGAGAAAAATTAGACAGCATAAAGCAAGAGCTTTAATTGCAGTAAATCCTTTGATTCACAAATTGTTTCTCAAAATATGTTCAGGGACAATAATCAGAAATGTGCATAAAATTCATGTAGTAATATTCAGGGAAGCACTGTTTACAATAATAAAATATTTTTTAAATTTAAGTAATTGAATTTATTTTGACATATCCAGATGCTGTCATTTAAAACTTTCACTTTTGAAAAACATTTAATTATATTGAAAATGTTACAAACGTAAAATGAAAACAGAAGGGCATATAGCATGATCCCAATTCTGTAACTGCAAAAATAAAAACTAATACGTAGTTTCATTTCATTTTATTTTATTCTGTTTTCCAAATTCCCAACAATAAGCGCTACTTTTATTATCTTAAAAATAAATGTTATTTTTAAGCAAATCAATATTGAAAAACCCTGTGGTAAGATCTACTCCATATCAACACGCACCTATTGTATGAGCAATTCCTCTCCTAGGCATACGTTCAACAAAAATACATACATGTGTTCACCAAACTTCATATCCTAAAACATTCATAGCGGTGCTATTTATAATACCCCAAAGTTGGAAACTGTTCAATGCCCATTACTAATAGAATACATTTATAAATTGTGGTACGTTCCCACAACAGAGCACCATAAGCAATGAGAATTAATGGTGTACAACTGCACGCAATGATATAGATGAATCTGACAAATAACACGTTAAAATAAATGAAGGAAACCGAACAGAAAAGGACACACGCTTTATGATTCCATTTATCTAAAGCACAGAAATGGGCCAAATTAATAAAGTTGTCCGTTAGCCTGCGGAGGTGTTAGGGCAAAGGGTGAGAGGGTTTCTGGGGTTCTGTCTTGATGGTATCTCCATCTGGCCATGTACAGTCCACAAAAATCCCGCTGGCTGTGCATCTCTGTGCTCTTTTCTGTATGCTTATTATATTTCAATGAAATGTTTAAAATATATTAATTAAATATTTAGCTACTGTGATGGGGGAAATGGGAAAGATGGGCAGAAGAAGAAAACAGCAAGATGAGACCAGGCATGTCTTCTGGTCGCCTGAGTGAATAATACTTTTTCCAAGTGAAGGAGGGAGAGGTCAGGCCTGGGATGCAGGTGGGGGTTGGGCGATCCAGCATTATCCTGCAGTTTGCACAAGAGCCTTGGCTAATGTTTCCACCGAGCCCTCTGCCATACACCTCCTTTAGCTCACACCATGTCAGGGACACTCATTTTACCCTCACCAGTCCCTTCATCTGGAAGACTTGTTTTTCCGAATCTGTACTTAGCTCACTCCATTCAAATCCTTGTCCAAGCTTCACCTTCTCCAAAGGACCATTCATGGACCACTTATTTAAAATAAATAACCTCACTCCAACCTTCCATTCATCCATGAGTCCTGCTTTATCTGACCTCAAAAGACATATTGTTATGTCTAGTTAGATTGCATACATGCACACAGTTGAGAAGATAAAAAGATAGACAGAGACACACAAGTGTAGGTATAAGTAGAGATATGTATAGATATGTATAGACATTTGGTTGCTCCACTAGAATGTAAACTTCACAAATACAGAACTTTGTCTTGTTCTATCTCTCTTTCCCTGACACCTTGAATAGGTCCCTGAACATCAAAGTGCTCAGTAAATACATGTGGAAGGAATATGGTTCTCTTTGGCCCCATTTTTCTTTCTTTCTTTCTTTTTTTAATTTGAGAGAGAGAGAATGAGAGATAGAGAGACAGAGGGAAGAAGCAGACTCCCTGACTAGCAGGGAGCCCGATGCGGGACTCGATCCCGGGATTCCAGGATCATGACCTGAGCCGAAGGCAGTTGCTTAACCAACTGAGCCACCCAGGCGCCCTGGCCCCATTTTTCATAAATGTGGCCACACGTATGAAGATATCGATGGCCCATAAATGGAAGGGCCCTTTCTTGGTGACCAATCTCTGCATCTTTCTCTTCATGGCAGCCCAACACTGTCCTGAGCAAAGGGTAAGGCCACGGTTGCAGCTTCCCAGGATAATTGGAAACAGACTCAGCAACTGCAGACATTGAAGTTAGGAAAGCAGTTGTTTGGAGAATGGTTGAGCCCTAAGTGCCTTTGTATTTTTGTTGAGCAATCCGAGCTGCCGGGCACATTTCATGAGAAGGGTCAGCACCATGCTTTTCGAGAACTCCACTTGAGAAAGAGTAGATGAACAAAGGTCAAGAAAATTTGAGTCCATATGGACCTCTTTAGTACAGGGAACTGATGTAAAATGTTGTGAAGTGTTCTCACGGGCTTGTGTATAGTCAGGATTCAAAAATTCCCAGAGTGTTTGGTTCACATGTGATTTCCTTACTTTCATATTGAATTACAGCAGCTCAAAGTCAGCAGCCCGAGGTCCTTGTTGCCTCTGACCCAACTCAACTGGTCTGTCCCAGTCTGTCCCAACCTATAGGTTGACTTTGTGGCTCAAGGCAGACTTTATAAGCATTCCCTTTTGCAGAGGTGGGAGCTGAAGTTCCCAAGTGGTGGATGTCACTGGCTAGTGACATCTCCATTTAGGACAGTTGTCCCATGTGGCCAGGTGCACTTTTTTTGGTCATCGCCTGTTGAGATCGGATGGCTAGGAAATGGTACAGTTGAATCTCAAGTCTTTCTGTTTTAAGATAACAATAAAGTTCTCAATATTTTGTCTTTATAAATGTTTTTCCTTTTCTTAGTTACTCTCTCCTTCCACTTCATAGACAGTTCCTAGACTTTGTGTGTTTATATTTTGAGAGTAATCAATTAAAATGAGGTCATTAAGATGGGCCCTAATCAGATATGACTAACATATTTATAAAAAAAGAAAATTTGGGGGAACCTGGGGGCACAGTCAGTTGAGCATCCGACTCTTGGTTTTGGTTCAGGTCACGATCTCAGGGTTGTGAGATCAAGCCCCGCATCAGGCTCTGTGTTCAGTGGGAATCTGCTTGAGATTCTCTCTCCCTCTCCCTCTGCCCCTCTCCTCGTGCATGCGCTCTCCCTCTCTCTCTCCCTCTCTCTCTCTCTCTCTCTCTCTCTCTCTCAGATAAATAAATTAATCTTAAAAAAAGAAAAGAAAATCTGAACACAGGAAGACACATAGGGAAAACACCATGTGAACATGAAAATGGCCATCCTTTAGGCCAAGGACAGCAGCCTGAAACAGATTTCCATCCACAGCCTCTGGAAGGAACCAAGCCTGCCAGTGCTTTATTTTCAGAGTCCTGGCCTCTGGGTCTGAGAGACAATACATTTCTCTTGTTTCAGCCACTCAGTTTGTGGTACCTACTAAACTAATGCACAGTGTGAGCAATCTGGGATGGCTACCAAAAGTCAGGCCCTCGATCCTAGATCCCACCAGATTGGTCAGGTCTCATTTGCCTATCTCATGCATGTCAGCTTGTTCCCTGGACAGGCCCTGCTGCTCACCAGCCCCATCTTGCATTGTCTGAATCTCCTCCTCCCTGTGCCATGCTCCTGAGGCTGTGTGCCATCTGTCTTGGCCCTGATGGCCTGTGCCTCACTCCCACTGCCTACCTGACCTGGCCTGACTTGGGCACATCCCCCCTTGGACTCTGTCTTGCCTCGGGCCACTCCCTGGCTTCTACAGCTCATTGTCCCTGATTTTCCACCACGGCCTCATCTCTCCCACGTTCCCGAGCACAGTGCGGGGAGTCGTGCAGGCTGGGGACACGGGGAGAAGTTGCTGAGCTGAGCTGAGGAATTGGTGGACACTCTCGCTTATCACACACAGCATCCAGTCATTCCTGATCAGAGTTCTTTCCTCATTACCGTGTTTTGTTCTATACTCACCTATAGAGTAGTGGTGTCGTGAAAACCGCTTAGCACCTTGTACAAAATATTCTGATGAAGAATATTCAGCTTCTAAGCTTATTCCCTGAGGCCAGATCCTGTTCTTGAGAAAAATGATGAATTCAGGATGTTGTTATCTATGGGTTTTAGCCCACTAAATCTGATCTTTTTATTATGTTTAGGAAGCTGGAAATGAATAAACAAGCACATGTCTGTTCCTACTTAGAGCTGGATGGTTGGTCTCTATAAAACAGCCCATTGGCAATCCTTCTTCTACTCTGCAGTACTTGGGAAGCAGTGAGGCATTTATCCATCATTAAATCAAACTGCCTGATTCCCCGGTTGGGTCTGCAGGCACAACAATAAGGGATCTGAAGGGGAACTGCTCTTCTGCTCCAATTCTATGCTTAATCCATCTGCACCGAGCACATCAACAAGCCATTAATGGGGGACATGGTCTGTTGGTGAAAAGGATGAGCTGAATGTATGCTACTTGTTTAAATAAGTGCAATAGTGGGAATGTCCATTGTGACTACGTGTGCATCAGCCAGCACACCCCAACCTGAAGTGAGACATTCCTGGGCTTTTGAGACAAGAGGATGCCACTGGTCTACCCACCCAGTGGCTCACACAAGTAAGCCCAGTTATTTCGGGCTCCTGAGCCCGTCTAACTCTTCTTCCCCTTCTGTTTCGGCCTTATTCCTACTCTCGTTTGGCTGCTGATGTAGGTCTTTCTAGTTCAGCCTCAAGTCCTCACATGGCCTTGCCCTTCCTGCTCTACCCACCCAGGATGGGACCCCAGCTCAGATGGCAGCACCAACCTTCTTTGGTCATGCCTTTTTCTAGCTAAGTGTTGACCAGTTGGTCACTCCCCCACATTTCCAGGGGCATCCTATTGCCAAGAAATTAGGATTTGACCAGTAATTGCTTTAAAAAACAAACAAACAGATTTTGTACATCTTTTGAGGAAGTGTTTCTTATATTTTGCTCCTTATTACTTGTCCAATGACACAAGTAATACAGGAATACACTTATGTGATACATCTCCACACCTGAATACAGTCCCCCAGAGATGATTTATCATGCATATGTGAATCTTCAGCTGTGTCATCCATTAGGGAGCCACTGGCCACATACAGCTTTTTAAACTTAAATTATTTTAAATTAAATAAAATTTGAGATTCAGCTCCTTAGTCACAATTGCCACATTTCCCGTGCTCAGAGCCATACGTGGCCAGTGGCTACCATATTATGCAACAAAGATTATAGGACATTTCCATCAGAGAAAATCCTACCGGGCAGCACTAATCTAGAGAAGTACATGGCTCTGTGCTTATGTGACTGATATATGTGCCTGTTTTTGTTTTACATAAATTTACCACACTGCACATATTGTGTTGTCACTATATAATGTGTCCACAGATCTTCTAATGCTACTGTGTGTTTATCTCCACCGTCCTTCGAGTGCCTGCTATTTCTGCCCTGGTGGAGTTTAGGTTGTTTTCATTCTGATTTTATTTTTTGATTTTACTTTTTTAAAAGTTTATTTATTTATTTGGGAGAGAGAGTGCGTGCAAGTGGGGGAAGGGCAGAGGGAGAGAGAGGCAGAGAAGCAAACTCCCCGCTGAGCGCTAAGTCCCACATGGGGCTCCATCTTATGACCCTGAAGCCATGACCTGATCCAAGACCAAGAGTTGGCCACTCAACCGACTGAGCCACCCAGGTGCCCCTCATTTTGATTTTATTTTATATTTGCTATTATAAATAGTGTTCTAATTAACATCCCCGTATGTCTCTGCACCTGCCCCTTCATGAACCTGTGCAATTATTTTTCTAGGAGAATTACCAAGAAGCGGAATTTCCAAATCAAAAGGTATGTCCATTTTTAGTTATTACAGTTACTGTGACATTGTCCTTTGGAGCAGCTGTATCAACATACAAGCCCGCTAAACCTATAGCCATGTTATCACAGATTTTATCAAACTGAAAATTTCACCATGCTTATGGCTTAAAATGGTATCATTGCTGTTTTAAATGGACTTTTCCGGACAAGAAATTGACTATCAGTCAATACAAATTACTGTCGATTTGTATTTCCTTGACTGTGAGCAGCCTCTTCAAATATTTTGACCATTTTCCTATTTGTATTTATCTTTTATTGAACAAAGGAATTCTTCATATATTTAGGATATGGGTCTTGCATCTGTTACATATGTTAGTAATACTGACTTGTTTCTATTTTTTAACTTTTTAAAGTAAGGTCTACTACTTTTTTAATCTTTTAAAATGTTTTTGATTTTACAGTTTTGAATGTTGATGTCATCGTATTCGTCAATCTTTACGAGTTTAGAACATATTTCTTATTTTAGGCCTTTCCTACTTCTGAGTCATAAACATTCTCCCTTCTAATTTTATTAGGTTTTTTTTTTTATTGTTTAACTCTGTAACCCATCTGGAACTTATTCTTATGAATGGCATATAAGGTAGAGATCTAACTTTCAGTTTTTTTCCAAGTTTATAGCTAAAAGTTCCCACACAATCATATTGGTTCATATCTTTCCATTGATCTTAAATATTATTATCATGTATTAACTGCCCTCATCTATGTGAAAATACCTATACTTCCTATTCTCTGATACATTTGTCTATTCTTGTACAGTGTTTTACATTCTTTGCCTTTCCAATAAATAATGATAGGCAAGAAGGAAAGTACTTGCTTATTTTTCTTTTTCAAAGGAAGTCTGTCCACGCCCATCTGTTGTATTCTGCATTTGGCGGCATGGTACCATAACGTGGTCATTGATTTGCAGCCAATATTACATTTTAGAGGAACATGTACCCCCTCGTAAGGCATTGTGTCCAGACGATGTCTCAGCTATGTTTGCAAGCTGTTCCTTCCCTGCTGGCCATCCTGGGGCCTTCTGGGGTGTGTGGCAGGTGAAGGGCTCCCTGCGCCCTGAAGCAGCTTGCGTGTCTGAGGTAAGGCTGTGGGGGCTATGAGACTCTAAGCCCTCAGACAGTGATAATGACCAAGACCCTGCAGGCAGAAGAGGCAAACCAACATCCAGAACACGTGTCAGTCATGGTCAGGGTGATGCTTTGCCCCTGCCAGGGTAGAGGGATTGATGTCATCAATGTGTGTCCTTGATTTCTCTAGACTGTCAACTGTGGACCTTGGCAAGCATGGAGAGGGGCTCCCCAGGGGCTGCAGAGCTATCGGGGTCCCCAGCAGTGCCTCCAGACCTGGTGGCTGGGGACTAGGGCAGCCGCTGCTGGAGACGGGGGCCAGTGGCGTGCTCACACTTAGCTGCAGGGGCCAGCGGCAGGTACCTGTGTAGTGACAGGGGCCAGTGACAGACACCAGGGAAGGCGACAAGGTCTGGAGCCAACCCCAGGCCCACCGGCAACTGTGGGGGGCCCCCAATGTCGGTGCAGTCTCCTGGGGCTGCACACTCCTCCCTCGGGTGTGTATACTGCTGTGGAGGCGGGTGCTAGGCGTCAGGCCGGCAGCAGGCAAGTGCACAGCTGGAAGGGCTAGCTCCCAGCGCACACTCAGTGCAGGGACCAGGACGCTGGCTTTTGCATTCATGGAGCTGCAGAGGTCTGAGCTTGCTGCCTGTGCCGTCCCTAGGCTCCATGTACATGGGGACGGGGGTTTGAGTGCTCAGGCACCTGCTGTCAGCAAACACAAATACCTGTGGGGAGACAGCTGGTTCGTGGTGGCTTTGCTGGCTGTTGGTTTCATCGGTGGTGAAATCTGCCAAATTTGTCTACAAAGCAGGTCCCTGTGAACTGCAAATGGGTGGGAGATTAGAATAAGAACCCTGTTAGATAGCACAAATCACATCTAGTAACGAGAGATCTCCCTAACACCCGTGTCCTCTGGAAGGCTGACTTATTTCCATGTATGAAATGCAGCTTCCCCTTCTGGAGAGGCTCTGCAGGGAATCCATGCACATGAAATTTCTATTTTTCTGTCCACCTATTACAAATAGTGCCTTAGGAACAAAGAGATTTTCTCCTGGGGTGAGAGGGTATATGTGAGATGGTGTGCCTATATGGCAAGTTAGGTTGTATATTTGACATTTACTCTGAGTGGTTCTGGGTACTTTTCTAGAAGCTCAGTCAGCTTTCAGAGCAGCAAAAAACTAAGGTACCAGGAGAAAACAGTGCATGAGGATGGGCAGCAGTGTGAATTTTTTCAATACTTGCGAATATATCTCTTGAGCTTAACCAGCTCCTTGGCTTATGATTCTGGAAAGATATTCCTTTATTTCTTCAAAATAAAAGGAGCTTTCAAGCCCTGGAGAGACCAACCTAAGAAGCAATTTTAATAGAACCCATATCATTTTGCTGTTGCCTAATTGGCTGAGAAAAGCAAGAAAGGGTGTCTCTTCATTGGAGATAAGTCCCATTTCAAAAAAGCCACCAAGCAACTTTGGGGTGAAGGAAAACTGAAAGATAACTGCGTACCATGAATGTCGAAATCCAAAAAGGAAATAAATCAGAAGCAGCAAGATTCTGCAGGAAGCAGACAGTTTGTACTAAACCATTGGTAAGCAGAGCACATGGGAGACGAGCCTGAACCTAAGGAATGATACCTGGTTCCATCTCAACTGTGTTAGGTTTCCACGGCTGCCTGCCGTCACCAATCACCAACGTCAGTGGCTTTAAACACCACAAATTTGTTATCTTTTAGTTCTGCAGGTTGGAAGCCTGACATGGGTCTCCCTGGGCTAAAATCAAGGTGTCAACAGGGCTGCATTCCTTCTGGAGGCTCTAGGGAAAGATCTCTTTCCTTGCTTGGATCCAGTTTCCAGTTTCTAGAAGATGTCCTCTGCTGAAGGTCCCTTCCTCAATCTTCAAAGCTTGTAACATTTCACCCTTGACCCTGTTCCCCTGACCTTGCTCCCATCATCACATCTCTTTCTGTAACCACAGCCAGGAGGTTCTCCAATTTTAGAACCCAGGTGATGACATTGGGCCCACCTGGGTAATCCAAATAATCTCCCCATCTCACAATCCCTAATTCCATCAGCAAAGTCCTTTTTGCCATGAA
This sequence comes from Callorhinus ursinus, assembly GCF_003265705.2. NCBI lineage: Eukaryota > Metazoa > Chordata > Mammalia > Carnivora > Otariidae > Callorhinus > Callorhinus ursinus. The sequence continues at coordinate 30,396,394 of NW_027397082.1, forward strand.
GATAACACATTTTCAGTTTCCAAGGATTAGGATGTGGGCATCTATGGGGGCATTATTCTGTCTACCACATCACCCAATGTGGCATATCATAAGGAATTTATAAGAATGAAAAATGAGATAATTAGACCCTCAAACAAATAACAACAATGCATTGTTTTAGTTACACCTGAACTAAAAAATGGCCTTTGTGTGGTTGGGGTTCACTCATTTCTCTATGGCCGTATGTTATCTAGACCTATCTGTCTTCAGAGATGGACCTAGACCTAGATGGTCTTAGGTGGACCTCCAAACAGGCCACTCTTGCGGGACAGTGGGTAAAGTGAGGGCCACAACAAGAAGGAGGGAAGACAGGGTGTCCTGAGGATAATCTTGAGCACTTTGGGTAACTTTAGAAGGAACCAGCTAATACAATGTTCTGCATGGGGTGTGCACTGAAAAGGCCAGCAAGGCCAAGGAACCCTTGAGCAGGCTTGAGGCAGAGAAACAGGAAAGGGGGGTGAAAAACAGGGGGATCTTGGTGGATTTCAGGACAAGTTTGTTCCAGGGTCCAAGTCTCTGAGGGATCTTCTCTAAGGTATTCTGAGATGAGGGTAGTTTGACATGCCCATCGCAAACAGAACAAAGTATGCCTATAGTGTTTTCTGTTAAACAAGCTATTCAACAAGCTATTCCCTGAGCAAAAGAATTTGGGACTGACCTGAGGAGCCATTTTACCCGAGATAAGATTTCTGGGTAGAAGTCAAGGCCACTGAGAACATTCCAACTTTTGCTTCTTGGTCAAGTGATTCTCACTTATGGTGCCCAGCTGGCTGCTGAGATGAAAACCAAGAACCCTTTTGCCCATAGGCAAAGCTGGATAATCCTTGAACAGATACTACTCAACTGAGCTAGACCGCAAAAAAAGGGTTATTGTGTGACTGACATCTTCCACCAAAACTGTCTCCAAAGAGCAGATTATGTGCAGGGTCTGTGAGCCTGTCTCGGGCTGGTGTTCCTGGGCCTTTGGGTAGTCTTTCCATGACAAGATCTCATTAATCTGCCACTATGGTGAGCATGGTGAGAGTCTTGCTGCAAGGAGATGAAGAAAACCAGATCCTGCAGATAGGCAGGTAAGCTCAGCATCGGGGAAGAGAGCCTGTCTGCCCGGGACGCCCATGCATAGTAATCTCTGTGCTCTGGTGGGCTCCTCGCAGGTGAGGGAGGCAAGGGAATTATGACCAGAAGGGCCATGGTCCAACAGTTTCACGGACCCAGGGCCACAAACCATAGGAAGGCACCAGAGTGGGATACAGGAAAAGGCCAGACCCATTTTTCCTGGTTTGTACCTCCAAATTCCGTTAGTGTCTCATGGATGGAGCATGGGAGGAAGAGGAATTGGGACCAGTGAAGGGCAAGGCAGCAGTTTGGAAGGGGGAGAACAGGGGTTGGGAATCAGAAGATGGGGCAATCCATGTCCCTCCCACCTCCAGGTGAGGGCTCTGGGAGAAGGTCACTACTCTCCCAAGCTCTAACTTTAGAAGAATAACATTTGCCAATCCCCACGGGAATGCTGTAAACATCAGTCAGCTTCCCAGGGCTACAATGACCACCTTCCAAATCTAAGTCCGGACAACGGAATGCCATTTCAGAGGGTTTGGTAAACATCCTAGATTTCCTGTTTGGCCTTGTCCTTCCCTGTGCCTCCACCCCAAGTATACACATGGACGCACACATACACACCGTTGGTGCACAATTTATCTATATATCCCTTCTGCATGCACTACGTTTGACTCTCTCAGTGCATTTCTGTAAAAGGGAAAAACCCAAACCATTTCTAGTTGTAATTGCAAAATCAACACGTGTGTGTAGATGAGGAGAGATGTTTACAAAGTAAGTCTGTAGTCAGAAGTAAATACTTGGTGCGTACATAATGAAAAGACAAAAATAGTGCCAAAAATTTATTCTAATTGAATATTTGTAGCTCATTTCCAACTGGCAAAAAAAAAAAAAAAGTGCCATAAAGAAAGAGATGAGAGATAAAGCATGACTCTCCACTGGAACTGGATGACAGTACAAAATCTGTTTCTTATATACACTTAAGCTATGATATTTCGGCTCTCCACTTTTTGTTGTTGATTGGGTACACATAGGAAAGCTTGAAATGCTCATCATTTGAATTAATAACGTTTTCCCTTTTCAGAAGAGGCTCCACTGCTCCTTCATGCCTGGCTTTGGACTGAAAGTTTCCTGTGAGTGCCAATAAGACCAAAGAGACAATATCTTCAATGGTTAAATTAACAAAAATATAAATGATGGCATATTGAGACAGCCCCAAACCCTGATAGAAGAAGTATAAGTTGGTATAATCTTTCTGGAAAGTAACCTAAAAAAGCCACAAAAGGCCTTAAAGTCTCCACTTCTTTTAACATATTATTCTGCCTCCAGGAAACTAAAAGCTTGGAAAAATGAATGTGAAGAATGCATCACATGGGCTGCAGCAACAATGAATACAACCAACATTTATTCAGAGAATGCTATCTGGGATTCTTCAACAAATGAGATAACCAAAGCAATAGAAAAATCCTGCAAATACTGAACTCCTTAAATTATAGGTATCTGTATGGGTTTGCATTTATAAGTACATCTCATTCATATACCTATGAGTACAATGAAAGCAAACCAGAAAGAAACAAAATCCCACTAACGTATGTACTGAAATTGCAAGTGATTTCACTTTATTTTGAGTGTTTCAATTATTTGAGACCTCAGAGTATTTATTACATTTATAATTAGAAAAATAAGCTATTTTCATTTTGAATGCACTCATTGTTGAAAATTTGGAAAATAAATGAGAAATACAAAAATAAAAATCACCACTAGAGTGCCAATATAGAGAAAACATCAGTGGGTATTTTCTGGATTTTGTTCTGGATTTAGATGGATTAGAAATAAATGCAAATGAGCATGTAGGTAGAGATGAAGATACAGATACACATATGGGTATATGTACCCTAATGTTTTATTTTAATTGATACATAATAGTTCATCAAACTGATGTGACTGCCATTATTCATGCAAAGTTTCTTATTGTTAAATGTGTAACTTGTTTGCAGATATTTTCTTACTGTGATAACACAGTGACAAAACCTTAGCCCACAGCTCCTTGGGTATTCTCTGGTTAATACTTCTGGATTAAATAATAGAAAAAAACGATGAGCTGAAACACATGCACTTTTAAATGTGTATATATACATAAATAGCCAGAGGGGTGTGAGGAGCAAATGCAGGAGAGAAACTGTAAAGGAACCATCTCTTCTTTAAAATCCAAACTCTGTGCCCCTAACAGTCAGGGAAAACGTGCTCCAGAATAAAGGGAGGTCTTGCTGAAGATACTTACCAGGGATTGCTCATTTGCATCCTGAATCTTTCTTCTCCTTGGAACCCTGCCTACACCCCATCGCTTCTGCCCACTGCATATGGGATACCTCTTTCTTTTTTTCTTTTTGGGCTCTTGATTGCAGAGACTCTCTGTTGGCTTCATTCCACAGACATGACTAGGATTTTCACTGAGAATATATTAAACCCAGAAAAGAAAACATGGGCAGCATAAAATAGCATGCTTCCCGAGAGATGCTCCTGTTCTCTTTCCTATGAGGAGGACCGTCACCCTGGCAGGTGGCTCTCTGGCCTGGGGAGATAGCCCACAAGTGCCATCTGAGCCACCGTTTCGCCTTTGGCCACATAACCTGGTCCCTGAGGCTGCTTTCCTGTCCCGTTCACGTTGCCCCTCACTGTAGACATTCAAAAGATCAAGAGATGGCTTGTCACCTTTGCAGAGGCTGGAGACCCGGGTGGGCTCGGCATGGAGCAGCTACTGTGCTTCCCAGAGGTAAGGAGCCAGCCGCTGGAGCCCATGGTGGCTGGCCGGCCCTCCCCTCGGCGGCGCTGCATTCCGCCTTCCTTTCCAAGCTGAGCTTCTCTCCGTTTCCCGCATTCTTTGCACATTTGTTTCATATCATTTTCCTCTCACTGACCTATTTCAATCAAAAAATACACAGCTCATTTTGTCTTATACCAGTATCTCTAGCATGTGTAGACTCTTTATTGTAGTTCATGAGTGCCCGGGGATAGCCCGCTAAGTGATCTAGAATGCACAGGTGTGCTTAGACCCAAGTGCCAGTGTTCTAGAAAAACAGATTCTCTTGAAAAAGGAATGAGACAATCACAGGCTCTTCTTAGTCAGATGTCCTTTAGATCCCAGACATTTTACATATTATTTCATTTAATGATCACACTATTTCTCTGAGGTAGATATTATTCCCATTTTATAGATGACAGACACTGAGTTCAGAGAGGTTAAGTAACTTGTCCAAGGTCACTCAGCTTGTCAGTGCTGGAGCAAGGATGCAACTGGATATGACTTTCTCCAGAGCCAATGTTCTTTCCACTATTCCCTGTTGCCTCCCTGAGTCTCAGCTATGGGAACTTATTCTACATTTCATTTATGATGAAGAAGGGTAGGGTCCCGATGAACATTATCCGTCATTATAAAGTAGCATGAAGTCCCATCTCCTTTCCCTTAACAAACGGAATATTATTCTTTCAGTTCATGAGGCAATTTATGGCTGTTTCATGTGTTCAGCATTTCAGCGAGAGACTTCAATCATTTCACCTTGAATTCTACACAGAGGACCACGTTAGAGCCATTTAAGAGGGTTTGACAGGGAGGGAAGGCTGATCCCTGGCCCGAGTCATGCCCCTCCCTTGAGCTGTACAGTTCAGACTGGACTAAATTGGACATCAGGAGACCAGGCTCCAGTCTAGACACTGCATCAGGAAGCCCTTGGAAATCCCAGCTTCCCTCGGCCTCCCTATCCCTCTCAGTAAAATGGTGAGGGTTCGACCATCTGGAGGCTAACAAGTAGGTTAATTCTGTGCACGTGGCCCTCTCTCCCCAGAATGCTGTGTGGGGAAGGGCTCTAAGGCACTAAGGGCAGTGGGCTGGGATAGTGACAGAGCTCATCCACTTCGGGCACAGAAGATCCAAGGCGCATGCCTCTTCCATTCCTGAGGTTAGGAAACCACTAAGATCCCTTAGAGTTCTGATGTTTGTGGCCACATAGATCTGCTTCTTTGGCCCTGTCTAAATGCAACAGCCTCATAAACATCTGTCTACTTGGCACGTTCCGGGTGGGAACCATCATGGAAGATGAAAACAGGGGACTGGTGCGCTGTCCTATCTGCGGGACACAGGGGGGCCAAGGGGAGAGCTACCGCCACCTCCTCCCATGCTGCAGCCGGGGCTGGAGCCATGCCGCTGTGTTTGGAGCTACAGAACACACATGACTCAGGAATGTCAATGTTCTTCAGTGGTAAAAAAAAAAAAAAAAAAAAAAGTAAAGTCTTGGCCTTTTACTTTAAAACAAATATCTTACAGAGCAGAATATAAAACATAGTCAACACGATTTTTTTTAAATAGGGCAGGAAACTTCAAAGAAATTTAATGCGTGCCCAACCTGCTGTCTCCCAAAAGCCTACAGGAACTCCTTCTTTTCTGGTGTTAGTGGAACTCCATGGAAAATTCGGGAAGCAGCAGTAGGAAGAGTACCAGGAAAGTGGTGACCAAATAGTTCAACAGGGAAAGGAGAAAGGACGGAGGCCCCAGGAACTTGTTACCACAGAGGAACTGTAACACTTGGGGCGAAAAGTCAAGCCATGACCCCAGGGAGCTCCAGAAGAGCCCAGGGCTTCCAAAGGGAATTGTAGGACATGTTAGCACGAACTCTGCTGAACAACTGGCTTGAGAGAGAGCCATTTGTGCTGGTGGGATGGCAGAGAGGACACCTCTTTTGTGTCTCTCCTGCATAAGCCCCTGGCTGTTCATTAGCTATAGTCCCCATCTTCTCTATAGCCTTCAGGTCAATATATTCATTTCGCAAGTATTTACTGAGCATCTATGATGTGCCAAGTGTGGTGTAAATTCCACAACCCGTTTATTAACCCACAAGTATCTCATGTCTATTTTGCCCGTGACTACCTCGAGCCTGGTCCCCTTCTGTCCATATCAGCGAGTGCTACCAGCATCACTCTGTGATCCAAGCCGGAAGGTGGACATCATTCCCCTTCCCCCTCCAGCTCACTCCTCATCACCTAGTCAATCTCTAGACTCAGAATCTGGCCTGAGTTGTCTCTTCTCCACGCTTTTGGAGCTAGGATTCGGCCAGTCTTGCAGCATCTGCATCCTATTCTGAAAGTAGAAACTTCTGATGCCTTCCTTGGGCTTGACAAGGAAGCCATGCTGACTTGCCCTGGTCCCAAAAGGCTGGGATCTTGGGGGCAGCAGGAGAGAGTTCAGCCCCTGTGAGCATGGTCTGCACTGTGCTATCCCTCTAGATGGAGGAGGTGTGGCCACAGGGGTCACACTAGACCAGCTCTGGCTGTGATTTGGACAGTCATTCTGCCTATGGCTCAGCTTCTCTTGAGCCTGACCATTGTCTAAACACTGTTCCATGACCTTCCCATTGCCCAACAGCCTTTCAACAAACCCCTTTCCTTTATATGATCAGCCAAAGTCTGTTTCTGTTGCATGCAAACAAGGCTCTTGCCCAAACGAGTGTTAGGCTTCCAGGTATCATTTCCCAGTGAGGAGAAGGGAGGGGACAGAATTCACAGGTGATGCTGGGATGTGGTCTCAGCCGCAAGAACTGGGACAGACAAGGCATAGGCTAGGACTATGCAGTGGCAGGTGGAGCCAGAGAGGGAAATGTGAAATCTGGACAAGGGCTCACGGCCGAGCCAGAGGGGAGGGATCTGGCAGGAGTCCCCAGGAATGTCATGAAATGGGATGGGACCCTGTGACCAGAGCAGTGGGTGGGTGGGCAGAAGCACAGCATAAAGGAGCTAAGAACAGAGGCAGGGCAGCTCCAAGGATCCTGCAGATGCTCCTGGGTCAAAGTCATGGGATCAGAAATTAGCAAAGCTCCTATCACATCCTTAGTTCCCAGTGACTTCACCGCCACCCCCGCCCTGCCTTGCTCCTCAGTTCTCCATGGGTCTGAGGCTCCGAATGTTCCACACACAGCCTCACTCTCTCTGGCCATGCCGGCTTGTGGAGTCACTTCAAAAACAACAGTCCTTCCCGCTGGACTCCGCCAAGTTGTCAGAGGGAAGAAACAGCATCTGCGTTGACTCACAACCACATCCCCAATGCAGGCCATGCAGTAGGCATTCAATAACCATTTGTGAAAGTCATGTCTGAGAGGAAAAATTGATTGTTACAGTCACAATTCGTGCCATCTTAATAGTCCACCCTCATAAGTCAGTGAAGTAGTGCCTATTGCCCCTGCCTTACAGTTGAGAAATCTCACACAAATAAGGTGATGTCTTTGGCCCAAGGTCATGTGACCTTGACCCAGGTGTATCCTCACCCATGTTCTGTAGGCCCCTTCCAGCCTGTGCACTCAGATGGAACACAATGCAAGAGGCCCAGGACTGTATTAGGTACCACCACTTTCTACCTGTTGCCTTCTGGGAAGTCGCTCTCCCTCTCTTGTTCTAATCCACAGCCAACGAAGTAAGTCTGAAGCAGGATGTGAGGCTGGTGGCAGCTACTTCCCACAGACCTGCTTTCTTTAGCCAGCATGTTGTTTTGGTTGAATTTGAAAGCCCTGGCGAGCAAGAGCTCTATAATTCTCAAACTGCTCACCCCATGCAACCTTCCATTCTTAATTCTCAAGATTGAGTTCAAGTCTTCATGTCGCCTGCTTGGAGTTTATAAGCTTGTGAGCCTTGAACCCCTAAACTAGCTGCCTCTGCACCCTAATTGCTCACTTCTCCATAGACATTCCTGTCCCTTCTCCCTAACCCATTTCTTGATGAGCCCAGGGTATGCTAGCACTCAGGCCCCAAACAAAGACAACTTACAGTATAGCCATCTCTTTGGCTGTCAGTCTAGCGGAGGGTTATTTTGAGGATTTCTGGGATAAGCACTCAAAGATGTGTTGAAACCCTCAGGAAAAAGAAAAGATGCCTACAAAAATACCTCGTATTATTGAGAGGAATTTCAACCATGTGTTTTTGCTTTTCTTTTACTGATTCTTTTACAAGTAAACCCTTAAAACACACTCCTCCAAGAGCTGTTTGATGTCCCCAGAGCTCCCAAACATTTTACAAGCTGTTTTCCTTAGAACCAAAGGATATGTTCAACTTATTTAAAAGACGTGGAAGGCACCCAAATCTGAAAGATTCTTTCACAACCTTTGAATTGGGCTCAATAAATTGCCTGCCTCTAACTCTGCTTGATGGATGAAATTTGTAAGTGTCCTTGTGAAACCAACCTGATGTGGTTCCTGGGAGCATTAGAAAGAATGCCCACGCAGGGGCCAGGACCTTAGGAAAATTGCGAAGTTGGTAAATGTGACGTTTCTGATGCTGGATCTCACTCCCTAAGTGGGAGTGGCTTTGGAGTCCGAAGCCAATAATTGAAGGCCAATGTAAATAACCCGCTCATCATATTTCTTTCACAAGTTTGTTTTTACGAATAAATGCAGTTTCTTTTTCCATTCTAGTTAGTAGGGAATAATCATTTCACCTCACGGAGCAGATTTAAGTTCAGCAGAAAGTAAAGACGTGTCACGATGTCAGCAGTTTGTCCTATCTGGTCCAGACTCAATGTGTAACTTCAGCTTGGTTCATGCAAAAGAGCTCGTCATTCTCCCATCTCCGCTTTCTGTGGCTCTTAACAGACATGTTTCCCTCCCATGGTATTATTTTTTTTATCCTGAAAAACATAATTGCAATAGTAGCTTAAACCTCTGTTAGTATGGTTGATTTCGTCTTTGCAAATTCCGCATGAATTTTCTTATATAAGTCTTACTTCTTTTTCTTTTCTTTTTTTTAAAGATTTTATTTATTATTTGTCAGAGAGAGAGAGAGACAGAGAGCAAAAGCAGGGGGAGCGGCAGGCAGAGGGAGAAGCAGGCCTCCCACCGAACAGGGAACCCAATGCGGGACTCGATCCCAGGACTCTGGGATCATGACCTGAGCCGAAGGCAGATCCTTAACTGACTAAGCCACCCAGGCATCCCCTTACTTATTTTTCTTATGATAGCCCTGTAACAACCTTCCCACCATCCCATCATTCAGAGAAGATATATGATGCCCCACGTAAGAAGTTAGTAAGGACAAAGCAAAAACTCAGGTTCCTTGATTAAAAAAGGAACTGCACCTTCCTGTTGTAAGATTTTCAAGCCCAGAATACTGGAGCACCAGAGCACAGTGAATCCTCCCATGAACATTTGTGATTGAATCAATGAATGAATGAGTGAACCTCTAGCACTAAGGAAGCTGGGGTAGAGGTGGGGCAGGGGGTAGCTGAGAGGGTGGCATCCAACCAGCCTATTGTAAGGTCAGCCAATGGAAGAACTAGCCTCCCCCGGGGAACTGATGAGAAGCCCAAAAGGCTGAAGAGGGAATTCAGGTAAGGCTGAACAGGTCCACTATACTTCCAGAAAAAATGAATTAGTCTAATTAAGAGACTTCTGGAAATGCCTAATCATGTGCAGTGCAAAAGAGCCTTGGGCACCTGGTTCTTTTCACAGTGAAAGAGCTGTTTAGAGAAAAGCCGGTACTTTGCGGTAATTACTGGTTATCTAATACTCCGTGAAAGGCCTCCATGTCCACAGTGCCCCGTGATCCAGCGTGGAATGTAGCTTGGGTGTGCATCCTGGATGGGACCTGATGGGTCCCATGGGTCCATGCCAGGACCTGACATTTGGAAGGTATTGGGCGGAGGTGTCTGCTCTCCCTGTCATATGTTCATCGTTACCACGCATTCACCTTCCAACCCAAGAGAAAGCATTTTAAATATCAGGACTGGTGTTGCTCTGGCTTCTCACGAACAAGGCAATTCCTTATAATGTTGAACCTTCCAGATCCTTGGAAGTGTTTCTTCTTCCAGAGTCATGTCCTGCAGAACCAAGGACCAGCTCTCTGACTTCAGAGCAGACTTCCTTCCTCATGTCTCAGGCACATGCACCGTGAGCCATGCCAGACCTTCTCAGCCCTGTCTGGCCAGAAACTGCAGCACCTTGACCGACATGGTCTCATTCAGTTCAGCCCCAACCTACCCTCCATCCTAGGTCCAGCGTTACCAGTTTGAACTCTTACATTTGGGGATGAGAAAGGTTCATTTCCAAAGCAGATGGAGAAGAGACTCCTATTGGTGATGCCCAGGACGAAGCAATTCAAATTTGAATCCTGCTAAGATGATTCAACTCTGTCAGAGTATTCCCTGAGAAACGAGGGGAAGGGAGTCAGCATTTTTGTTTGTGTTCACCATATCCTTGAGGACCCTCTCTGCAGCCCTGTTTGCTAGGATCATGGTAACGAAGTACCACAGACTGGAGGCTTAAGCAACAGAAGTTTCTTGTCCTACAGTTCAGGAAGCAAAGAGTCTAGAATCAAGATGTGGGCAGGGAAGGTTTCTCCTGAGGGCTGTGAAGAAAAGGTCTGTTCCAGTCCTCTCTCCTTTACTTGTAGAGGGTGGTCTCTTCCTGTGTCTTCACATGGTCTTGAGCTTACTTACTTACTTACTTACTTACTTACATACTTACATACTTACTTACTTACATACTTACTTACATACTTACTTACTTACTTACTTACTTACTTACTTACTTACTTACTTAC
>NW_027397082.1:30407071-30419671 GCF_003265705.2 Callorhinus ursinus
ACTTACTTACTTACTTACTTACTTACTTACTTACTTACTTACTTACTTACAAGTCTCCTGTTCTTATAAAGACACCAGTCCTTTCAGATTAAGACCCACACTCATGACTTCATTTTAACTTGATTACTTCTGTAAAAAGTCTATTTCCACATAAGGCCACATTCTGAGGCCTCTAACACATCTTTTGGCAGGGGGAGAACACAATCCTACTCAAAATACCATCCTTCACACTGGTAAAGGCCTATACTGTTCCTGATCCTCACTTCATTACCCCACACAATATCCCCCACCCTTATTTCCTTCCCAGCTTCCACCCCTCTTATATTTCTTCAAAATAGCTCATCAAAATTCTTTTTTTTTAAGATTTTATTCATTTATTCATGAGAGACAGAGGGAGAGAGAGAGAGAAGCAGAGGGAGAAGCAGGCTCCCAAGGAGCAGGGAGCCCAATGCGGGACTCGATCCCAGGACCCCGGGACCATGACCTGAGCCGAAGGCGGACGCTTAACCATCTGAGCCACCCAGGCACCCCTCTCATCAAAATTCTTAATTTTCAAAATAACCTGGCTAACTTTTCATAGACTGAAGTAACTCCCTACCAGACCAACAGGAGGCAAAGCAGGACTGCGGGGGGTCTGGTCACCGGTCCAGGTGCTCACACTCCATGTGACCAGGAGGGAAGCGTAGGGGCAGACTTCAGGGAGCACCGTTGGTCAAAGCTGCAGACACAGAGAGCCGGAGGAAGGAAATTGGAAGGAGCCATGGGCACCAAGCTTGGCAGAGGCAGGGCGTGTCCAGAGATGGCCCTGCTGAGTCAGAAGGTATGTGGCTGGTAGCCAGGAAGCACAGGATGGGAGAGAGACGATACGGCAGCGTGCTGTGAGATATCATGGTGTATCACGCGTGACCCATGTGTACTATAGTCTTCTGAACATTTTTCTGTCACGCGAAGACCAGGCCCCAGAGCTATTGCCTCTTTGTCTTCTGCAAAATCCCGAGAGCCATCGGTGCCTATGGACAGGCCACTTCTGTGAGAAGGCTGAGCTCCCCTGGCCCTCCCCCAGCCAGGCGCTTACTTTCCTCTCAACGATTGTGCAGACCAGATGCCTCAGTTCTCCTGAAAGCCCCCTCTCCCCCTGCTCCAGAATGCAACCCTCTTCCCTTGCTCAGCAAGAACACAGAAGCCCCTGGAAGAGAACACTGATATCTTCCTTATCTATACCAATGGGCTTTCCAGCCTCTGTGTCCATCTGTGGAAACACTACCCCCCACTCAGGTCTCCCCTCCAGTTTCAAGCCCTCTCCCCTACATTTTCTCAGAAACAATACCTTGATACTTATCCTTTCTCTCTCCTAACTCAAACTTCTTCCTCTCAACTGAATCCTTCCAGTTCATTGACTTTGGGGTACTCTCATATCTAGCCCTAAACAAACTGCAACCAGAACCCCTCCTTCAAGCACTCCCAAACCCTCCATTTACCTCTCTCGGTTTTCCTGTTCCCACAGTCGAACGTCTCACAGGGTGTCTATTCTTTCTGTGTCTCGGTCTCTGTCTCCTCATCTCCTACTCACTGGGAGACTCATTCCAGTTTGGCTGGGGCCTCATTCACGCTGCCCTTCCTTCCCGCACCTAGCACCTGCTGTGCCCCAGCCCTTCTAGAATGCATGGATTTAAAAAGACAAAATCCTCCAACTTCGTGGAATTTACACCCTAGTTACAACAGAGTGGTACAAAACTGAGAACCTGGCATGGCAGGCAGGAGGCATAGTTCAGGAGGCCAAAGGCCACGTGTGGATTGTGACGAGCAGCACAGTGGTCAGGGCGGGTGCCTCGGAAAGGATGACATGGAAACCACAGTCACTTTCCAAGACTGCCAAGGTCCTTGGCCTTCCATCTTCCTCCCCGTCCTCTGTCTTCTTCCTGCTGCACAGGCTCGGCCTCCTCTGCCCCCAAGTCAACATGGGCACTGCTCAAGGGGAGCTCCTTGTGCTTTCTCTTCTCACTCCGCAGTCTTGTCATGAGGGACGCCATCCAGCCACACAGTATCATGTATCCTCCACAGTCATATGACACACAGATGTATACCTCCAGCCAGGCCCCTACCCTCAGCTCTGGATTTAGAGATCCCATCACTGTCTTGATGCTTCCCCCAGGAGCTCTCAAATCAGCATTTCCAAGATTGAAGGCAACGTCGCCCTCCCCCCAGCTTTGTTCACCTTCCAGCACCCTCTCTCGGGAATGGCGGCCTGGCCCACCCGCTTCTACAGGCCACAGCCCTCAACTCGCCACCTGCTTTCCTTGCTGCCTCTGCAGGTACTACTGTCACCAACACCCGTCACCCACCTGCAGCATTGGAGGGAAACCTCATGCCATGATGTGGCATCCAGCTTCGCACACTTCTATTGACCTATTCACTTCATCCACTCTGTTTTTCCATAAATTTTTATTGAGTGTTTCTGAGTACAGTGTCCTTTTAAAAGAAACAAAATGTGGTTTTGTCAGTTTGATTCTAAATAGTTTTAAACACTTACCTTAAACATACATCATATCTAGATACTATCGTATAGTCTCCAAAGGCTTTTCTCATTTCTCGTCACAACATGGAGTAGGAAAGCAGAGGTTGGTAGACCCATTTTTCATGAGCCAGCTGCATCAACCTACTTAAGGTTACACCGTGAATTCCCATCAGAGCTAGCACGGAATGTGGAGGACAGGTCTCCACGTTCCCTGTTCTGTTAGCTCCACTGTGCTCCCTCCACCAGCTTACCAGGTTCCAAGTTAATCAATCCTTCCTCAGTACCTAGGCTGGTGGTTCTCAAATTTAGCCAACTTCAGAATCATGGTGGTCTTGGTAAAACACCGAGTGTTGGGCTCACCTGCAGGATTTCTGACTCTCAGTCTTCATTTCTAAGGATCACCAATGATCATCAGTGATCCTGATGCTGCAGGCCTGGGGACCACACCTGGACAACCACTGATGTGGGCTGACACTTTCACCTAAGTCCTTGTCCCCATTTTTTCTCACTTCCTTTGAGGAGAACCTTGACCCTCCCTATGCTTTCTCCCTTGACTCACCTTTGAGCAGAGACAGAGACCTTTCTTCCCTTCAAGGACCATCATGCATGCAGTGGATGTTGACAGGAAGATATGCAATGTGCCCACACAAAGGCTGCTTGGTTCCCAAGCTTTTACCAACCAACCAGAGGGACTTACTGTATTAGGGGCTTGTCCAGTCCCACTGTCATAACCTCACTACCTCTTGGACTCGATCAAAATGTGGCTGGGCAAAGCAAAGTTTATGGAGAATTTAGAGGCTCTTGTTTATCCATTTCTCCAAATACTCCAAAAGATTCCTAGATTGAGCCAAACCAGCTGAGAGCCCCCACCTGGTTCCATCCTTATGGTATGTTCTCCTCTAGCAAAAGACCCTGAGAGGCACTGGGTTAGTGACCTGGGCATTGGGCTGGACATTAGGGCACACAGTGGGCTCACAGGAAGCAGCCTCCAAGAGGTGCTCTGCATGGGCCGATGGGCAGCCTCATCACTGGCACCACAGAGAAAGTCTCTCCTGATTTGTACCCAGCATCATTGTACTTTCCCTAAGCAGATGGCTTCGCTTTGCCTCATGGACCCTGATGTAACTAGCCGTGGTTGTCTCCTCTCTTTGGCCACTAGAAACTGGGCACCACCTTTGCAGTCATCCCTGGAGGTCTGTGGACCATGAAGGCTCTAACTCCTCCTGACCTTCCCATCTTTATTTTCCCATTTCATCAGCACGCTCTTGTGTAATGTGCATTGTTTTGTTATGCTATATATTCAATTCTTTGTGAAGCATGACAGATATGGAAGACAGGCGGGAGCAGCTGAATAGGCAGAGAGGTGAATGAGCTGTTGGTCAATGGCAGGTACTCTCCCCACCATGAAAGATGCAGCTCAGCGCGACAATATTAATAAATGATCCACTGTCCGATTTTGTTTCAGACTTTCCAGATGTCATGCTGGGAGTGGCTTTCAAATGTTACAGACCCTGGATGTGCCATTTTTCCCTACCTAAATTCACTTAGTAAATAAATTAATTCATAAACAAACCCAGAACTGGCTATGAGATTTGTATATTTATATTTCCTGGTAGCGTTGTAATTGGTACAATCTTCTTGCAAAGCAATTTGCCAATATGTAATAAAGCGGATACAAATATTTGTACAACTTTTAATACCTAACCTAAATATGAAAAAATTAACTACACATATGCTGTTCATCACAGCAGTATTTCTCATTACTCACTGGAAAGGCTAAGTAAATAATGACACACAGTTCTATGGAATATTATGAAGTAATTAAAAGCGGTGCTCAACAAAACTATAGAGCAACATAGAAAACATAGTCTAATATTAAATAAAATCAAGGACATAAAAATAATTCTTTCACGTAAGAACAATTACAAGAAAAATTCCTGGAATAAGCGATGATGGTGTTTATACATGGCACTGAGATTTGGAGTGATTATGTCAATCTTGCCTCTATTTTCCAAAACATTGTATGATGTGATCATATTACTTTATATAGAAAAGCACATAAAATAGGGTGCATGGGTGGCCTGGTCCATTAAGCATCCGACTCTTGATTTCGGCTCAGGTCATGATCTCAGGGTCCTGAGATCCAGCCCCATTTTGTACTCCACCCTGGGCGTGGAACATGCTTAGGATTCTCTCTCTCCCTCTCTTTCTAAACCTGCCCCCTCTCTCTAAAAGAAAATACATTAAATAGATTTTAAAATGTTACCATTGAGAGCATAACCTTGAATGGTCTGAGAGGACAAACAGGCAGCCTGCAGACCCGGGGTCAGGGAATGTGCAGAGAAGCCAGAAGCCAGAGGAATGTAGGAGAGCAAACATGCTTGGGCAATGCTGCCAGGCCCACAGGTGCAAAGACATGGAGGCCCAGTGGGCCAGAATCTCCAAGTGTCTGCGGGCCAACTTTGACACACCTGCTACTGGCTTGAAGCTCTTATTGTCACAGACCGTAACCTCGTAGAACACTTGCCCTGCCCTCAACGTTTCTGTGGGCTGGACATCTGCTGGCTGGACACGTCCATCAGTTTGACAGAAACCAGCCTGCAAATGCTGTTGAATCACATATTTGAAAGTGGGGTGCTACGTCTCAATCCAGGTGACTTTGATTTCCAGAATCTTGGGAAGATAAATAAATACAACCGAATAAAAAGCAGTGTGAAGGTCATAGAGAGGCTTGGGAGAGCTCTCCCAGCCTTCTTCCATCCAGGGAGACCATCCATTGCGTGTGTGGTGGGGGGAGGGCAGGTTCTGCTTTCCCCTTTAGCTCCTTCTGAAAGTGATACTTTTGAGACTAAATGATCCTGAGAAGACTGTACACTACATGGAACACAGATGGTTTTAGGTTCTTGATGATGTTCATGGACTCCTGTCTTTGAATATTTTCTCCTACTTCTCACCAGTGGGGAGGACTCTGATATGTTTTGTTTTAAAGGGAAGCTCTTTGCTGTGTGGGAAAAATTGCGAATGGGCTCTCCTGGACAATCTTGAGTGGGTTGATGCTGCAGAATCTCCTGGGCTCAGCAAAGTGAATCAATGGAAGGCAAATCAGAGAGCCAAAATTCTTAATCAGGACTCCCTGTCTGAGGAGCATCAGGAGCTTGAGGTCTCTGGGAAACCCACGCCAAAGACAAACTCTTAGCCCTGGCTGCATTTTCCAAGGGAAAACTCTTCCTCTGAAATGAGAGAAGCATTGGAAGCCCATTCAGCGGGCGTGTGCCTGATGCTGCCTGAACTTGAGAAGAAATGGAGAGAATATATTCACCATGACTTTCTTAGCCAGTCCAGGCTCCAAGAGCCTATTTCATTCAGTGTTAACTCAAGGCCTTTGCAAACAGAGATTTATGCTCCAAGTTATAGCCTTCTGGAAGCAACGTATCAAAGCATATGCTAGTTCCTTCTCATCCTTCCTGTGCTCCTCAAAGGCTTGTCTCCAGAAGTCAGGTATCAGTTTACCTACATTGTCTCTAAAATGGTTAATACATAAGCCAGGTCAAAGCGTGGATTATCAACCCAGCTTAAAGCCCTGCAAGAGTCATCCTTACATCCTGCCTGCATGCCCCAGGTTTCCTACATCCCAACCAACCAGGCAACTCCTAACAAAGCCTCTGGGCAGGGGGACCACGATTCGTGTTTTAACTCTGAGTTTTCTTGAGGGCAGTGAGTGACTTTCCCCACTGTCTCCAGTGAAGTCCCCTGAACGCTTTTGTTTTTTTTTTTTTTTTCTAGGCTTGATCTTTCCAGACTCTTAATCATTTCTGGGACCATTCCCAGCAATTTCTCTGGCTTCCCTAAATCTCTCCTAAAAGCTCTCCTTTTGTACTAAATAAAAGCACATTCCTTGGACCCAGAAGTCTATAGCTCTGCATGGCCTGCAATTTTTCAAGAGTGAAAAAAATAATAATAATAAGACCAAAAAACTTCTTGGAGGAATGAGTCAGAGGCATTAAAGTAACTCCCCATGCAGTAGATTGTCTCCATGGGCTTGATACCTTGGCCCTGCTCTAGACATTTCACATCCTGGGAAAAGGTCTGAAATGTTACTGCCTTGGGACCCTGCCACAGTTTACAGAAAGCACCTTCGCCTTCAAAAGCTTCTGTGTTAATCAAAGGTGATTAAAACCAGGTCTCCGCCCAAGGCGTTCTTTCATAGCTCTGAACACGTAAGGAAAAGCAGAGATGATTATCTGGCTGGCTCAGCAGAGATTTGCTCCTTTCTATAAAAATATACACGCTGACAAAACAACAGCCGTAGATTTACGATTTGTCTGATTTGATCACCTTTCAGCACGGGAAAACCTGGCTTGTGTACTCCATTAGAAGGGCTGCCATGGGAATAGTCAGGGAAGATGAGGCCCAACCTGGGACCCAGACCAGAGATCAAGCTCGGATGTCACCACGAACATCATGTTCACGATCCAGCTTGAATGTTCTGGCCCCCCAGGCAGAACTGCCCCCCCCCCGTGCTTCTACAACCCTTTGGTTGGCTTTCTTCTGGCACATCGCGGGGTCTGTTGTGATATATGCATCTGTCCACCCCACCCAAGAGACCAAGAGTTCCTTGTATCTTCAGTGAGGATCCATTATGCCTTTCCTGAATCACCAAGAAAACCAAGAGAGCTTCGTTTTCTCTCAAAGAGATGTAAAATGGGAAGAACAGGTATCTTTATTTCCATCTAGACACAGCAAGGCTCATCCAGGCTACTGACAAGGCAATTAATTGTAAGACAGATTCAAAGGCACCTTTCTTCATAGGTGGAGTTCAACCAAAGAAGTCCGAATTCATGGAGATGGAAGACACTGGAAGCTGGAGAGACAAGGAGATGCTCATGCCCGGCACCTTCAACCATCCAGGAGCACCCACCCTCTTCCCAGAGAGGTCTTAGGAAAGGATGTTTTCAAACTTACCAGAAATGTGAACATTAAAACAATGAGATGCTATTTTCACTCTATAAAGCCAACAGTTTAAGTAATAAACAATTTTGATAAGGTCAAGTTCTGATGCTTACTCAGAACTTTGTTTGTATTGGGGGGGGCGGTATATTGGTACACATTTTCCAAAAATCAGAATATATTCAAGGATGGTAGTCAGAGATATAAACAAAAGTATATGCTTTAATATAGTCATTGAAGATTTACTTTTTAAATAAGAAATTGAAAATAAGCTCAACTGTGCCATAAATGTAGTGATGCACTCGTGTATGTTAAGCTACATAGCAATAACAAGTAAATGTCGAGATTTCAGTAGCTCAACACAATGAAGGCTTGCTTCTCACTGAAAGTTTGGTGTAGATTGAGCATCTCCAGGCAGCTTTCCCCCAAGCAGTGACTCTCAGATAGAGGCTGTTTCCATCTGCCACCTGCCGTCCGCCATCACTGATAAGCCTAGAGCACTATGCCAGGCATAGGAGTGGCATCCTCACTTCTGCCCACATCCTATTGTACAGAACTCAACCTGTTGGTCCAATCACACTGCAAAGGAGGTCTGGAAGCATAGATTTCCCAAGTGCCCAGGGGGAGGAAATGGCATGGAGAACCCATGGCACAACTACCACAAATCGCTAAGTAGAACATGGCACCTTCAGAAAAGGGAGCATCATGCAGCCATTAAAAGCATGTTCTCGAAGAGTGTGTAATGAGAGGTGAACATTCTCACAACATGATGGTAAACTAAAGGGAAATCATGACATAAATATAGACAGTGAATTATCCCAATAGCATGCATACATGGACCCGGACATGTGTGTCCACACTTACCACGGCCATGTTAATACGGTTATTTCTATGTTGAAGTAGTTGTTTTCTTCATTCTTTTTCAACTTTTCCCTAATTTCTTTTTAAGAAACACACATCATTCTGAAAAATAAAATAAAAAAATAAGTAAAAGTTATTGATTCAAGTGTAATTAATACCTATACTACATATAACACATGTAACAAGTAATAATAGTAAAGTGACTTTGAGGCGGGTAGACCTGTAAATATAGTTATCCTAATTCTTAGACAAGGATTGGGGGACTTTTCAAAGTATTCCTCCAGCCCCCTGACAACCACTGCTGAATTGAGTTGTTACTGATGGGAATATGTATGTTAAGGGAGCAGAATTTTTTCAGAATGAACTGATAATATGATATCCTGGCAAAAGAACCAGTTTTGGAGCTGGAAGATGTGGGCTATTTTTCACACTTTCACACATATTCTGGCTCCTGGGAGAGAAAAAACTTCACCTCTCAAAGCCTAAGTGTTTTCTCCAGGGTTGTCCTGAATATACAAAACATTGTTTCCAAAATGTGTTCCAAAATGAAAGCAATCCATAATTCAGGGACAAGCTGGATTAAGTCAGGATAACTGACATCTTTACTGCCAGGCTCACTGAGCTCCAAATACACTGATGTGCTTTCTAGGTCTCTGAGTAGCAGATAATAATTACTTGGTAAAGGAGCACTTTTTCTAGAAATATCATGGAACTAGACCTCTGATAGACACTGTGGAAAAATGTTCATTTACTGAGATGCTGAGGTTAAAAGTATGTAACTATAATCTATTAGCTCTTGTAAGGATTTGTTATTTTCCATTGTTAATTTTCCATTCTTTCCATTTGTAGAACAAAAAGTCATACAGCAGGGTCTCAGCTCCAGCCTGGGCTGTTTCAGCCATGGCACATCTGGAGGACTACAGAGAAGGACTGTCAAGGACTGTCTCTAAGAAGAATCAAGGAGCATCTTGGTTCCTCATCCTAAGGACAAGACAATGGAAATCGACTCGGAATGATTCAGGGACTTGGCAAGAAGGCCATGTCCCGACTGAATGCGGGAGGTGTGAGCAACACTGATTCTAGCCGATCAACACGGTGGGACATATCACAGGCCCCAGGAGAGATGTGCAGGCTCAAGAGAGACAGGAAAAGACAGACACCACACAGCAGTCCAGAAAATGCACAGGTATCCCAGAATGGTGGGGAAAGAGAGGAAGGGGACTGGAGCTCCTGCAAAGTGGGAGGAGCAGAACCTTTACATCACCCCTACTGGTGCGGCCCTAGAAACACAAGTGAGAGTCAGAGTTCTCAACAGAAAGTATATGTAGAATTTCACATGGAGGTGTCTAATACAGCACCTGGGACACACAATCTACAGAATCAAATGACAACAAGGATCAGGCAGGCAATTTAGAAATATAATGAGTGAAGCAGGTGGATGTAACAATAAGGGTTGGGGGGGACAGTGGCGATTTGGAAATCACTTGCCCCATTCATGAAGAGAACGTCAATCACCTTCAGCAGATTATTGCCGTGCAAGTATTTGGACCCATTGATGTCAGTCTTCAAGTTGTTCTAGAAAAGCCATAAATCCAGGTTTTTAAAATAAGATCTATCAATGACCAGTTGTATCCTGAATTTTACAACTTGCTAACAGGAGTTTCCACTTGCTCAGACAGCTCTCAGAGTCATCTTTTACTCCTCTGTTTTACCCTCCACATAATCGGTCAACATGACCTCTCATTTCTACTTCCAAACTACATCCAGCACCTGACGACTTATCTTCACCTCCTCCCTGGTCCAGACACCACCACCCTTTCCCTGGATTTCTGCAGTAGCTTCCTAACTGGTGTCCCTGCTTCTGCCCCTGGCCATCTACTCCACACTCCACACAGCAGCCAGAGTAAACTTGTTAAAACAAAAACCCACATGGCATTCCTTGTTCAATGGCTCCTCATTAGATGTAGGATAAAAGTTGAAATCCTTACATTTTCTTGTAAGGTGTACATGACCAGCCAGCCCTTGCCACTCAGTCCCCAAACCCCATCCCTTCACCTCTCTCCCTTCTGTCCTACCACTCTGATCACTGCTCACCTGGCCCTACTCACAATGGTCTCCTTGCTGACATTCCAGGAATGCTCCCAGCTCAAGGGGTTGGTGCTGGCTATTTCCCCTGTATACTCTTCACCCAGCTATCCATCAGATTTTCTGTCTCACCTCCTGTTCTTTGCTCAAATAGTGAGCAGTGAGCGCCTTCCCCAGTTCTCCTTATCTCTTTCCCCTGATTGCTCTTCTCTCTAACATTCACTACCACCTGACACATTACATTTTCCTCATTTATGTCTTTATACTGTGTCTTCCAAAATTAGAATGCAAGTCTTCATGAGGAAAGGAGTTTGGTCTGTGTTCTTCATTGCTGCATTTCTAGCCCTCGGGAGCTTTAAAAAATTGTGGAAGGAAGGTAGGGAGAAAGAAGAATGAGCAAATATTCAACAATGGTATGCTGAGTCATTGAATGAGAACCCATAAAATGGTTCCAAGGATAAAGTTCTGGTCATGGACAAAGCACAGTGTGAGACTGAGCTCAGAGGGGAAGGACCAGGCAGAGGGAAAATGGTATTTTCTTGGTGTGAAACTGCCTTGTTCTCATCCCTTCAATATGAGAATCTCCCATCAAAGCTCTGTGAGCAGCCATCTAGCACCAAAAGGCCAGTGATCTCCTGGGTTTGGAGGAAAGTGTTCTGGGCAGGGGGCCACGAGACCCTGAGCCAGTCATTTTCCTGGGAGATTTTCCTACTGTGAAATAGGAGGGCTTGTCTCTCTCAAGTTTCTTAGAGTTCTGCTGCCATAGACATTAAGATTCTAAAATTCTTTAGGAACTGATTTTATATGTAAAAGTGAGATATTTCTATTTGAAAGAAGGACTCCATGGAGATGAAGTCGATTCACTGCATTTAAGACACACTTTGGTAGTACTCTTTTGTGTGTTAGCATCCAACAGGAAAATGATCACTGTGTCAGACCAATACGACAGATTCATGGATCCCTTGTCAAAGCTGGGATACATTTCCATGTGATTTCTTAGTTAATCAGGGATCGCTGACAACAAATCCTCCAGGAGACATTGAGGCATAGAAAGATTGAGCAAGTGTTCAGTCAGGTGGGGTACACACACAGCTAATTCAACCTCCTGCATCTGACCTCACTTGAGTGAAGGTCTTGGACTTGTGAGGCACAGCCTTCTAGAGGTGGTGCTGCTTCAGAAAAAATAAAATTAGAAATTGCCATAAATCAAAAATTAAAAAAATAATAAGAACAAATAAATAAATATAAAAATTGCCACAAATCTTTTTCTTCACCAACTATGGTCTAAATATAAGGGGCCTTTGGAAGACAGCAGGAATGACAGACAAGTACCAAGTGGAGACAATTAACTCGATATCCTATCAGCCCAGGTGGCTCCAGGCCCAGGCACTCCATCTCCATCCACCAAACCATTATGATGGATAAGGGAAGCCTGTCCTCAAAAGACAGACACTTGAGATTCTTTGAGATTCTAGGTCATGCCCTCGTGTCACCTTTTAAGAAGAACCAGCTTGAAGGTCAAAGGGCCTTCTTTGAAATTATGTTCCTTACCCAAAGGGGACTCTCCAAGATCCCTTTGGGCTGTGACCAGAGGGTTCATTTAATATGGAACAGAATTAGATGACCATGGTGTGAGGTTTGAGTGCTGTCATTGCTCTAACTTACAGAGATTGACATCATTAATCACCATATATTACATCATTAGTTTTTGATGCAGTGTTCCATGATTCATTGTTGGTTCATAACACCCAGTGCTCCATGCAGAACGTGCCCTCCTCAATACCCATCACCAGGCTAACCCATCCCCCCACCCCCCTACCCTCTAGAACCCTCAGTTTGTTTTTCAGAGTCCATCATCTCTCATGGTCCGTCTCCCCCTCTGACATACTCCCCTTTTCTTCCTCTCCTGTTATCTTCTTCTTTTCTTTTTTCTTAAAATATGTTGCGTTATTTGTTTCAGAAGTACAGATCTGTGATTCAACAGTCTTGCACAATTCACAGCGCTCACCGTAGCACATACCCTCCCCAATGTCTATCACCCAGCCATCCCATCCCTCCCACCCCCAACCACTCCAGTAACACTCAGTTTGTTTCCTGAGATTAAGAATTCCTCATATCAGTGAGGTCATGTGATACATGTCTTTCTCTGATTGACTTATTTCACTCAGCATAACACCCTCCAGTTCCATCCA
>NW_027397082.1:30454671-30501392 GCF_003265705.2 Callorhinus ursinus
TTTTTTGGATAGGCTATTTCTAGCAAAAACAATATCTTACTAAGCAATTAAATGTGAAGTACCCGACGAAGAATCTAAATTTCCAGTGGTTGGTAGACTCTCAGCTTAAGAAATAAACCAATCACCATTTCCAAGCTCTCAGAGGAGACACCACTGCTAAATTAGAAATCACTACCAGGAAATGATAAGCCATTATCAAAAACAGCTCTTAAAAATCAAAGGCAATATGAGGCTAAGAAAGCTCCAAAGCAGGAAGCAAGAAATAACAAGAACCAAGATTTGGCACCTACCCTGCCCCACAGAGCACACCCCGAAATACTATATCTGGAGACCCTGAGACAGATGAAAAATTCAAGACTCAAAGACCTGAAAGCAATTGGACCTTGAAAGAACAATCAGCAACAGAAACACAGAAATACTCTAAGTCAGAGAAATTTTAAGAGATATCATTCTTCTCCAGGAGCAGGAAGATCTGAAATTGGTTACTTTAAAGATTGACGGAGAGCAAGTTGTTAG
This sequence comes from Callorhinus ursinus, assembly GCF_003265705.2. Taxonomy (NCBI): domain Eukaryota; kingdom Metazoa; phylum Chordata; class Mammalia; order Carnivora; family Otariidae; genus Callorhinus; species Callorhinus ursinus. The sequence goes on from NW_027397082.1 coordinate 30,455,188, forward strand.
CATAAATCAGTGGAAATACATCTTCTGTCTAAAACTCCACAGAGCACCTGAATTTCACCTGCCCAACACGTACTCACGTTGTTTACTGCTCATCTATAACTCAACCATATATTCCATTGGAATATATGTGAAATTAGTTAATAATGTCCATTAAATTGGCTTTTCCTACATTTTAATACATGTAGAAAAGAGATGCAAATTTCATAGCTAAGCTCAAGGGACTGCAAGTCAAACGTCATTGTTATTCAGTGTCATTTACCATATAAATGAATAAAGACATTTTAAATTTTAAAAAAATGCAACCCATTAGATTGGATAAAAGAAGTCAGTGCAAAACAAGCAAGGTATACAAAAGTTCATTTCTGGGAGTGCCTGGGTGGCTCAGTCAGTTAAGCGTCTGACTCTTGATTTCGGCTGTGGTCATGATCTCAGGGTCCTGAGATAGAGCGCTGAGTTGGGCTCTGCGCTGAGCCTACTTAGGATTCTCTTTCTCCCTCTCCCTGTGCCCCTCCCCCTCTCACACACATCCTTGCATTCTCTCTCTCTCTCAAAAAAAAAAAAGAGTTCATTTCCATAACTTTAGAATGAATGTTAATTTCTTTCTCTTGAACTTGTATTCACTTACTAATTTGTTCAGGAGAAACTCAATACAGTAATTTTCTGAAAAACTGAATTGCTTTATAGTCCACTTCCTCCTGGAGCGTTTAAAGTCCCCATTATTGTATTTTTAAACCAAGACTCTATCCAATGAGGATCCCCAAAAGAGTCTGAACATGTGCATGGGTGTCATTTCTCATCACAAAAAGGAATTTAAGCAATCTCTTTGGTAGCCTGGAATGGTCAGAGTTGGAGCTGGACAAGGAATTCTCGTGTGCTGAGCCTCTCATTTATTTCTGTATGTGTATTTCTTGCCTCCCACAAGCTAAGCTTTGTCTAAACATAGTCAAGATAAATTTAAAAATCTCATGTGGAGTCTGTCGTGAAGGACATTGATAATATATGTGAAAGTTTCTAACAGGTAACTGAACTTCAAAAAAAAAAAAAGTAATCTAATTAAAGCGGTAGAACACAGAGAAGAGAATGCTCTGTAGCAAGAACAGGATGCAGAGAAACTGCTTTGAGAAACCGGAGCCTGTAGCCCCATTCGGCTCCCTGCCTGTGATACCACTCGCAGAAGAAGACTGGGAAGTCACATTTCCGCTAGCTGGCCCTGGATCCCTGTCTAGACCCAGGTGCCTGGCAGAAGCAGGTCTCTGCGAAGCCTCCAGCAGGGCCGGAGGATGGCTGAAGTGTGGGAGGAGGGCACCATCCACCCAGAAAGTGATAGGTCTCCTGTGATTTTTCTCTGTTCTCAAGTTTTTATCTTGAACACAAACTTGAGTTGTTTGCATTGTTGCAGGACACAGAATTTCTCTTTTAAACTTTACGTAGCTGATCCTAGGTGCAACCATGATCCATGCTCTCCTTCCTTCTGGAGAACTCTGCTACTTCCCCCGTGGGCAGCAAGATGCCATCTCAAACACGGAAGGCATGCTGTAACATGGGGAGCGTGTTCCTGCTGCCGTGCTCTTCAATGCTGCGTCCACGGTGACCAGAGACAAGGCAACTAAGGTATGTGGGTGCCACGGGACCCTTTCACACTGAGGTCATTGGGAGGTGAATGGTTCCTTAGAGCAATAGCTGCTTGGAGAGATGGGAATCTCTTCCCAATGGAAAAAGTGAACCTCATGGAGGAAATAAAGGCTCTAAAGGCAACATTTCTTGCCATTTCCCAAGAAGAGATAGTAGAAATAAAGGGTTTTTTTTCTTCCTGTATATCTTTTCTCAGAATAATCCACTGAGCCAGCAATGGTGGTGGTTTCTCTGCTCAGAGTTTCTGATGAGGTGAACCAGGCTCCACGTGGAAAGCAAGGGGTGTCTTCTGCGTGAAGATAAACAGGCCCTCCCGTGAGGCTTAGAGAAAGTCGGAATTCTTCCTTACACTGCTATAGCTCTGTGACCCACATCCTTTCCCTAATACCTTGGCCAGAGAAAATTCGGGAAAAGCTTTCACTTCCCTCAGCTCCTGGAAAACCATTTGAAGTCTGGTTCCAGCAACCAGGTCCTTTCTCTGGGAGAACCCAATGAAGAGTGTAACCAAGACATTTGTTCTCAGGTCTGACTCAGAGGTAGAAGAAAGGTCCAGGAATGTAGGGAGAATAAGAACCTCAAAATCAAGCCAAACATCATGGGTTCCCCTTGTGCTTGGGTGGGGGAGGGGAGAAAAGACAAGGCTGTTTCCACCTTTGCTTCTGCTCCACAGGGGTTAAGAAACCATGCAGTCACCCATCCTGCCCGACTCCTCAGGTTTCCCGGGATGCTGGTGAGGGTATGGGGACCCAGGTAGCATATCTGTCACTCACCCTTCTTGGAATCAGCACCCTGGAATCACAGGCCTCCTTGGAATCTGCTTTCTACCCATTCTGTAATTAGAAGCTATCCTTTTGTTCACATCAACATACAGTTTACAAAGCCTCTTAGCATTGTTCACCCAAGTCAATTTACTGAGAGACAACCTGGAAAGAACACAGTATGAGACTCTGCAGACCTAGCAGTGAACAGTCGGGGGTGGCTCCTGTCTGTCCTTGAGGAGCTTGCAGCCTGGTAGGGAGACAGGCATGGAAAAACGCTCCTAAGCCAACGACAGCAAAGTAGCCATATGTTGTAAAGTATGTTGTGAAGAAAATAGAACCTGAGACACAACATATATTAATTATTATATATTTTTTAAATTAATTATTATATTAAATGCAAATGGACACAATTCCCAAATCAAGAGGCAGGAGGGGAAATGGGAGCGAGGGCATTAAGCCCCGAAAACCGGGTCTCCTTTGGAGGTGACAACAACAGGCATGGAAGAGCTTATTGCATTGGAGAGTTTCACCACAGGTGAGTGGGATGGCCCATCGACAATGACATTAGTGACCCTCACGTGTCAGGATGTGTAGGTCGTCTTTGCTGAGTGGTTCAGTTATTCCAGGGAAAGATCCTACAATCTCCCACCTTGGCAGTGGGAGTCTGGGATTAGCTCTAAATCAGTTGTTAGCACCTCCCTTTATTCTCCTTTTGTCATACATTTTTCTTATGTGTCTGATGTCTCCAAATATACAGCCTCCTTGTCCCAGTTTCCTTAGCAAAAGAAATCTCCAGTCTCCCCGTGTGGGTGACAGAGGTGGCACCAAGTGCAAAATGAAAATGTGAGTGCCCTTGTTCAAAAAGCTGGGGAAAATGCTGTTGCTGCCAAAAGTTCTAACATATAAAGCTTTTCTTTTCTTCCATGATCTGAACTATTCTGAGATCATGTAGGGATAATGGATTTGCGTTTTTATTATCATTAGTTACTTCAAAAATCAAGACTAATGTAATATTAATATTTAATACTCCTGTATTTCTTTGGCTAGGTGCTACTCTCCACATCCTAAGTCTTCTTCCATTTAATTATCAATATTTTCATTTATTTTGCTGGAATAGATTCTCCAGAAATTTGATAGAGCTTCTGTTTGATAAACTTTCTGAGTCCTTAAAGGGCTTTAGAAAAAAAACTCTTTTCACCTTTGTATTTTAATTTTTTTCTTGGAATAGAATTCTAGTTCAAAATCACACACCAACAACTTTGAAAATATTGGTCTATTGCTTTCAGAAATCCTCTCCTGCTTTTGAGAAATCGGATTCCAACCTGGTGTTCATTTCTTTATAGAGAAACTATCTTCTCTTTTATTTAGCTTTGTTGGTCTTTAGGACACTTTTGTCATCGTTGGTTTTCTGAAATGTCACCACAGTGCATGTATATGTCATATCAGTTAAATTTGTCCTATGCAACACCCAGGGGGTATTTCAATTTGAGGACTCGTGTCTTCCTTTCCGAAAATGTTGTCTTCTGTTATTTATTTCCTCCCTTCAAGTCTCTGTTTCATTTTTCTTTCCTTTTGCAACCTCAGTTAGATAGGATTTGGAACTTTTTGGTAAAGCTATTGTGTCATAATGCTCAATTAATGCGTTCTGTTTCTTTGTCTTTTTGGGGCTACATTTTGGAAGAATGCTTTGTTGCCATCCTCCAGCTTACAAAATCAGATTTTAGCTTTGTTGATTCTGCTCTTTAACACCCATTTTTAATTTCATTGTTCTTACTTTTTTTCTCCAGATCTCTTAAGATTTTTGTTTTAATTTATATTTAAAATACTCTCATCCATTTCTGCAACATTATTTCATATGTTAACATTAATTATACTGATTCTAAAGAATTTCCTGATGCTCTAAACTTTACTTCCATCTTCTTCATGTAATTTGTAATTTCAGTGTAATTTTGATGTAATTTGATGTCCTTCCAATGATGCAGATTTTCCCCCAATGTTTGTGGATCCTTGGTTGTGTGGCCTTGGCTGTGTGACCAACTTTGTGTTCATTTCCTTGGCTGTGGAGTAGATGGACATATATTTCTGCTGAGTAAAATTTGCTCTGTGTGTGTGTGTGTGTGTGTGTGTGTGTGTGTGTGTGTGTGTGCTGTTATGCTTCTATTTATATGTGTTGAATGAATGGTATCAGTCTCCCCAGGTAGGCAATCCATCCTGGTATGTATTTGGGTTTTTTGGTGGTCGAACTAACCAGAAATGTCAATACTAACTCTGACTTTGAGTAAATTATTTGGCTTCTCTGAGCTTCAACTTTCTAATCAGTAAAATGAGCACAGCACGAGAACAAGGCAAGGATTAAATGTGATCTTACAAATTTGGACACTAAAGCCTGATTCATAGAAAATAGTAATACAGATGTTAACTGCTGTTTGGATTGGTTCCTAACAGAACTCAGAGGTGGAGCGATTGACACCTGAAGGAAATTGATGTTTATGGTAAAACTGGTGATGTGATGGGTGATATATTTTGATCCAGGAAATTTCCAAGTGCCTTGCTCACTGTCCCCTCACAGAAATCTGCCACTGTCCCTACATCCTCTATCCTGAAAGGTCAGATGGAAGGAGTTCTGAGGAACACCATGCATCCCTGCAGTATGGAGTTGAGCACATGAGGCCAGGCCTGGGCAGGAGGAGAACACTATAACTGTTGGGTATTTGCAGCTTTCTACTGTGGGTGGGAAGCCAGAGAGCCCTTTGGGGTTTCCATTCTCTAGGCCCATCTGTTTTGTGTTTTTTATTTTGATTTCCACTGATAGCTCTTGAGGACAGTGGAGCATCTTCTTTCCGCCCGAGAACTGAGCAAAGCAAACTGTAGCCAAAACCAGCAGCTGTTGGTTTGCTTAATAGAGAAAATATCTCCCAGAGCTGCCGAGGATGCATTATAGAAGGGGATCGAAGAAAATTGAGGTTCTTTTCTCAAGACATAAAGCAAATTTTAGCACAAAAAAATATTCACATCGCTCACTTCCACCCCCAGATTCCGCATGGGAGACCCCTGACTCATTTTTGAGAGGTGCTGGCCAGCCATTTGCGGTGGACTGAGTTGGTCCATAAATACATTTCAAATTGTATCTGTTTGTCTGTGCTCTTTCTACATGCCCTAAAATCTCCTTGGAGCTAGAGTCTCAGGATTTCCTGCTAGCTGGAGAAACCCTGCACCCAGCCAGGAGAATGTCCCCTTCCAGGCTAGCCAACATCCCTGCCTCTCAGGTCTGCAATCAGATGAGCCCAGATTTGGTGCTCGTCTGTGGCTTTACCCAGGCATGGAGAAGGGACGTGGTGACCTTGGATGTCAGTTAATGCCACCTGATAGCAGCCATCTCTTTAGTTACAATCGGGCAGATGAGAAACTGGGACAGGCAAGTCATTCCCTGTCCATTCCTCACAGTCCAGTCCTGTTTTCTCTCTTGTTTGTAGTGCCCCCCACAAGATTTAGATAAGCCAAACTGTGCCCCCTCATCTTCCCCTCCCCCTTGGACTTCTCCCTCCAGCTGAGCCGCCAAGAGGCCGACTGACTGCTGGGGGTAGCCGACTTCCCTCTCTCCCAGCACTGGAAGGAGAGGAGAGTCCAGCTGAGACCTCTTCTTCTTAAGTGCTTCCAGCCTCGCCTGTCGGGACGGAGCAGGTCTGCAAACCGGGGTGAATACGGGTCAGAAGGGAAAAGACAGCTTCCATAAACATCAACAAAACCACCTGGAGCTGGGGCCAGAGCTGGTGCATTGCTGCCTCTAGATCAGCTTTTACCTAAGACTAGCCTTGCAGTGAGTCAGGAATAGATCCTGAATCAAGGATGAGGAGGGAGCATCAGGACTGAGTCTCACACCAGGCTGGGCCAGCCTGACTTATGACTGCCTCTGCTGGGTTCTCCTTGCCAGGGGCCCAATGCTGCGTGACCTCCTCCTGTGCCCTCAGCCCCATTCCCTGGAATTAGGCCTTCTCCAACTCTTGCCCCTCTTCGAGAAGGGTCTTCCTGATGATGGCCAGGGTTCTGCACGGTGCCAGTGACTACTTTGGGATGGCAACTGTACACTTTCTCTTTGTTCCTTCTGTCTAGGCATCTCCTACCTGCCCACACCTGGACAGTTTTGACAATTACTTAGACTGGACCTAAGTTTCCACTTGATATCAGGAGGCATAGAGCAGAGGAAAGAGCTATAGAGTCAGGGTTTGACTTGTCAAAGTCCTGGCTCTACACTTACTATCTATGTGACCATGGGCAGGCCATTAACCTCATAGAGCCCTACCTGCCTCAGCATCGAATGGCAGAACAGAAACTCTCATGGTGGTTTCCATGTAAAAATAGCTCTATGCTGACTAGCTCTGTTGGCCCTCCCAGCCCTTCTCTGACAGGTTGGAGGAAAGAATTCCCCTTCACCTCTCCCTGTCATTTTCCCAATATCCTGATATCCCAGCCAGCTGCCTGTTCTGGCCTGGCCTTCTGCTCCTCTGCTCTCAGCAAACCACCCTGCAGTGTTGGGACAACCCCCTTTATCTACAGAGCCCTCCTAACCCCATCTCAGCAGGATCGAATGTGTCCAGCTTCTGCTTCTCTCCCAGCTGAATAGGATCGCAGTAGAAATCCTTGCCCAGTCTTGGGCCTCCTTGGGCCACATTCGCTGCACTGTCTGCGCAGTGCTGGGGCAGCCCTGGCCCTTGGCTCCCCAGGGGCAGAGACCAGGGCATGCAACCTGCTTCTCAGGAGCACTTGCATGTGTGTTTCATACCCAGTTGTTTGCTGCATTGAATATAGTTAGGAGGCATGCAATGAAGTCAACAGTCCTGGACTTGGGGTCAGGAGAGCCTCAGCTTCACACTCTAACTTCACACAAGTTACCCAAACACCAGCACAAAAACACCCTCGAAACTGTTCTTCTCGTTGTGTCTTCTACCTTAGAGAAGGTAGAAGGCACCAACTTCCACTCATTGCCAAAGCCGGAAGCCTGGGCTTCACCTTTGACCACTGCCTCTCCTCAACCTCTCCATCCAAACCATCTCTCCATCCAACCAATCTCTATATCCAACCACTCTCTACCTCCTATTAGTCCTGCTTCCTCCAAATCTTGGGTTTGTTCACCTGTCTTTACACCCACTGTTCCATCTTGGTTCAGGCCAACATCATCTCTTGTAGTCTTTTTAAAAACAAATATGATCACTACACTCCAATACAAAACATCTTTCAATGTCTTGCCATGGCTCTGTGGTCAAAAATAAGCCCTTACTACAACTTCCAAGCCTTTGCACTTTCAGCCACTCCCTGCCTCTCCAGCCCCACTTCATGTGCTGTATGCAGACTCCAGAATGCATTTCAGCTCGGTGCTCAGAGCAGATATCTTGCGCCATCATGATTTCACCTTTGCCATCGCCACTGCTTATATGATCTCACACCACGATGTCCTTCTCACAGCCTGTGGAACTCCTACCCATCCCATGGGCCTCAACTCCAATATCATCCCTTCCAGGAATCCTTTCCCACATCTTCCCAATTTGGTTTAGGTGACGGCCCTCCTGACCCAAATGCTCCTCCCTTCATTCCTTCTTATAATAATTGGCATCCTGCATGGAAACTGCTGGTTTTCTTATGTGTGTTCAACACTAGCCTGAAAGCCTTCAGATGGCAAGGATGTTGTCTCTCCTCTTCCATGTGGTGTCCCCTCATCCCTAGCACAGAACTAGGGATGGGCACAGCACAGAGCAAGCAGATACTCAGTATTTCTCTAATGGATACATTCTCCTTCTCTAGAATTAAATTTGCCAAAGGGGTAGTTAAGATCATTACAGATTGAAGTAGACCGAGAAGATATGACATCTGCATCCGACGTATGAAGGTGGTTTGGACCCTGGACCAGAAATGGGCTATTTGTGGGACAACGGGTAAAATCTGCATAAGGCCTATAGATTAGATTAGTGTCATATCAAGTTAATCTTCTACTTTTGATCATTGTACTCATGTTACATAAGATACTAACATCTGAGGAATTTGGGTATACAGGATTCTTTGTAGGCTTTCTGTGCCATTCTTTGTTAAGTACAAAATTACATCAAAATAGAAGTCTTAAAATGTAAGCAAAACAAAGGTGTAGGTTAACTGGAAAGACCCTTGGAACTTAATTTTCTTAGTAAATTCAACACCAGTTTTCCTTTCCTTCTGTTTTTCTCTATTCTACAACAGGTAGAATCTGCAGGTTAAGGCATGGGGAAGGATTCTTATTCCTGCATGTCTGCATGGAAAGGCTGTACTCACAGCCTTAAGATGACGTGGTGTGAGTGTCAGCCTCCAAAGCCCTGCTCGGTGCCATCAAACTAGTCTGCCAGTTGACGGATGAGCTACGCATCAGTGAAGGTGGGCAAGTGTCAACTCAAGCCCACTGGACAGGGGGCAGGGCAAATGACTCCCCCAGACTCGGCTAAACATTGGAGCTGCTTCCCATGGAGCCGGCTTAGCTTTTAACCTTCTGAGAAGGACAGCGCCTGAAACATTCATGGGAACGGATTTCACAAACAGGGAAGAACACCAGGAAAGAGAAAGCCCCACGCAGCATGTCTACAGCCCAACCCCAACCCAGAGCTCCAGGCCCTGCCTTTCATCCTCTGGCCAACGTGGGTCACCCTCGGCCTTGTCTTTAAGGCACAGATGGGACTGTCTGACTTGGGGTTGGAACCTTCCTTTCAGATGTTAAGAGTGCGGGAGGGGTGGCAGGTGAAACTCCAGGCTCAAGACTTAAAGCTGAGAAAACATCCCCTGCAGCCCTCGGTCAGGCCCAGCGCCCTCTGCGAGCACAGCGAGGTCCTGCTGCTCTCCTCCATGACTCGTGAGCCCCAGGAAAGACGCTATTGCCATTGCTTCAGCAGCCATAGAAGCACTCTGGCTCAGAGGCAAGAGACCCAGGGCTTGCCCACCCACGCCCCAAAGAAGGGGTACCAGCCTTGGCTTAGGCATTCCAGGTGACATGGTGACCACTTGCCCCTGTGGCTGCCCCGAGGTGGTTAACATAGAATGAAATGCAATCTGTCCCCTGCAACTTCCACATCCAGATCAAAGTTCTACCCTATGGTGATTACACAGAATCGGTTTGTTTTCTCTACTACACTGTACTTCTTTAAACATCCGGAGACTGCAATGTTTTTCCATCCGAGTCTTTTTTTTTTTTTTTCCATAAGCAGCTCTTTGGGATTAGACAGTTCTTCCACTCGCCTCCATACAGCCAGGTTTCTAGATTCCTCAAGATGTTAATCACTATCTCCTATATTCACTTTCAAGGTTCTTTCTATGATGCAATGACAGTTAAAATGGGAAGTTCTGTAGCCCGCCCAGAGGCCAGCAGAACTGGCTCCTCTGATCCACGTTCCGTCCCACCATCAATGGAGGCCAAGATGGCCTTTGCAGCAATGGGTGGTGATGTTGGCTCCCACTGAAGTTACCAGCCACCCAAACTCCAAGACGCTCACTGATACTTGCACCATTGACTTCTGGATGAAAAATATCATATGTTAATCACTGTTCATTTCATTTCTGCAGTTAAGGCCAATTTCACACCTGCTGCTGGGCTTCCCCAAGGCCCTGGAAGGCCCTCCTAAAGAAAAGCGCCAGGGTGGGTCCAGGCACATTGCCTGAGATGGGAGAACACACAAGAAGGCAAGGCATCAGCATGGCCCCACTCAGCAAATGAGGCCTCACATATTCCTAGTCAAGTGGAGCAGAGGAGACCCTGACACATTGGAACATGGAGATGAGGCAACGGGAAGCCGATGTGTTCCAGAGACATGTGAATGGATGTGAGGGGCAGCGCTGGATGTGTGGCCCTTTGGAAGCCAAATGGGAGCCTGCAGAACTGTGTGCGCGGAGGAGGGGCCTTGATGACTCAGACATCCTTCCCCACCATCATCCAAGTAGTGAAGACAAAAACATCACTCAGGCTTGGCCACTTCTCAAAGAAAGAAAGAGAAAGAGATTGAATGCATACCTCACAAAGGATCTGATTTACTGCTCCTGAAAGAAACACAAAACCTTTTTCATCTTGATAATATCCAGACTCCCAGAGGGGCATCAATTCACTTTCACGAAAAATAATAACATCTTCTCTGCTCTGGAACAGCAAGCCACAGTCTGAGGGAAGAAACTCCACTTAGCAGAGTGGCACCAAGAAACCTCTGCCTGCAAAGACAAAGAATGCATTAAATGGATCCCTTACAAACACATCTCCACCAGGGAGAGTTCTGCTGCAGTGAGCTGTCAAAAAGAAAGCCTATGTGTTGGATTTTCTTTCAACACATAAAAGAAGTCAGTGAAATGGAGCACTACGATTTTACTAGCAAATGCACCAGCAGCAACGAACACAAGGTAACCTTGACCTCTCGCAGGATTCTGCAAATTTCAAAGTGTCTGTGCCAATGAGTCAGGTCAGCTATGGCCAAGTTGTTCTATAGTTAAACCATCCACGGGTTGGATCGTGGCTAGTCTAAGGTTCACTGAAGGCAGCTTCCGGGTGGTAACAACAATGGGGAGGTTTCGTGTACGGCCTGTGGTCCTGGGAAGTGTGTGCAGCCTCTCGGCATGCACAGTCTCATCTCGTGAAGGGCCAGAGGCAGGGTCTCTGGCCGATGGGCCCCATCACTTCTGGTTCGAAGTTGTGGCAATCTGTTGTTTGATTTAAGTTGCCCATTTCCTCTCTTTTCCATTTTAGGTTTTGTTGTTTTCAGGAGTATTCAAAGCATCTTGAAACCATACATCTCAATGCTTTGAGATTAATTATTCTCTAACAGGAAATTTTGCAGGATACTTCATATAAAAAGATACATATTAATTAAAAATGGGCAGCCTAGGACGCCTGGGTGGCTCAGTTGATTAAGGGTCTGACTCTTGGTTTCAGCTCAGGTAATGATCTCGGGGTCATGAGATCGAGCTCCAGGTGTGGCTCTATGCTCAGCGAGGAATCTGCTTGAGTTTCTCCCTCTCCCTCTCCCTCTGCCCCTCCCCCCCAGGCCCCCACCCCTGCCTCATTCATGCCCTTGCTCTCTCTCTCTCTCTCTCTCAAATAAATAAATCTTTAAAAATGGGTAGCCTGAATAAAAAGTAGAACTTTCAGGGAACCCAGTGTGGCTCACTCAGTTAAGCATCAGACTCTCAATTTTGACTCAGGTCATGATCTCAGGGTCATAGGAATGAGCCCTGCGCTGGGCTGGTGCTCAGCATGGAGTCTCTGCCTCGCCCTCCGCACCCAACCCCTACTCTCACACTCTCTCTCTCTTAAAAAAAAAAAAAAGTAGAACTTTCAAACCAAACCATTCTGAGAAGAAAGAAAGAACCAGCTAAAATTTAAGAACTGTTACAAGATTTGAGCAGAGTAAAACAACAATAGTAGCTGATGGAGGATTTACTCTGTGCCAGTTACTATCTAAACACTTTATAATATTAAATCATTTAATTTTTTATAGTTCTGTGAGTTACGAATTTTTGAAAAGAGAAACTTTAGACCCAAAAAGAGAAAGCTGTATTCTCATGGCTACTCTTTCAGTAACTTTAAGAGATGAAATTCGAACTCAGAGCCCACACTCTTAACACCTTAACTGCTTCTCCCTTGATATACAGGCATACCTTGGAGATACTGCAGGTTTGGTTCCAGACCGCCACAATAAAGCCAGTCAAATGAATTTTTTGCTTGCCCAGTGCATATAAAAGTTATGTTTATACCACACTGTACTCTATTAAGTGTTCAATAGCATTATGTCTAAGAAACAATGTACATAGCTTAATTAAAAAATACTTTATTGCTAAGAAAGGCTAACTATCACCTGAGCTTTCAGTGAATCATAATCTTTTTGCTGGTGGAGGGTCTGGCCTTGATGTTGATGGCTGCTGACTGATGAAGGTAGTATTTGCTGCCAGTTGGGTGGCTGTGGCAATTTCTTAAAATAAGACAATAAAGTTTGCCATGTCAATTGATTCTTCCTTTCACATGAATGTGTAGGGCCATTGTCAAGTTATTGATTGGTCTAACTGCAGTATTGTGTCTTAGGAAGGAGGGAGGCCTCAGGAGAGAGAGAGAGAGAGAGACGGGGGAAGAGCCAGTTGGTGCAGCAGTCAGAACACAAACAACATTTATCAACTGTGTCCACCATCTTATGTCAAAGCGGCTCATGGTACCCCAAAACAACTACAATAGTAACATCGAAGATCACTGATCATGGGTCACCATGACAAATATAATAATTAATTGGAAATATAATAATAATTATGAAAAAGTTTGAAATATTGTGAGTGTTACCAACACGTGACACAGAGACAGGAAGTGAGCAAATGCTGTGGGAAAAATGGTGCCGATAAATTTGCTTTAGGGCAGGGTTGCAGCAAACCTTCAATTTGTAAAAATTGAGGTATGCTTATAAGAAGTGAATGTAGTTGAGGTTATGTATCAAAACCTATAAGGTATAACCAAAGAGCACTCTGATGAACATTTATAGCCTTAAATGCATTTCCCTTAAAAAAAATCTGAAAATATTGAAACATTCAATTTCAGTAGATCTTCAAAGTAAAAAGCTGAGGAAGGAGTTTATGACGATAATACAGAAGTTAATTAACTGAGAATGAAATATAATAAGATAATAAAATAGTGAGTCCGCTCTGAGCTGGAGGTCTTGCCTACCTGATGCCTCAGACAGTCTTCTCTGAGTGGAGTTCTCAGACCTCTCTCCCACATCGCGATGCCTAGGTGGCATTTGGTGACCTCACAACCTCAGAAGGAGCTCACTCCCTCTTTGTCCAGCTCTCCTTTAAAAGTTCCTTCTCTAAATGAGCCAAACTCTACAGCTGTTGTGCTTAGACAAGTGAGGAGAGAAGATATAAGTGTGGAAGCAGAAGTTATCTCTCTCTATCTCCTTGGTGAGACTATGCCATGGAGGTCTCATTCTGCACCCACCGCAGGATGATCAGAGGGGAGGAGGCAGGTCCTGAGACGTCCCCAGGAATTTCTTCATGCCTGATCTCCTCCGCCGGCACAAGTCTGTGACAGCCATCGCCCGGCCAAGCCCCTAACACACCCCACACCCTGCCGGCCCCTTCTGGAGGAAGCACCTGCGCTGAGCGCTGAGTTCCAGGAGAGGATCCAGCCCCGTCCCCTGAGAGGAGAAGAAAAGAGATGTGCAGGAATGGACAAAGACCTGAGCCTGCATCTCCAGGAGACCAGTCCTCAGGGAAAAGAGGAAACTGACCAGACTTGGATCATTAGGAAGAAGGATAACACAAAAAAAACAAACAAAACCTTCCTCTATTGGAATATCCAGGTTTTTTTTTTTATGTGAATTAAAAAAAAAAAAGAAGAACAAGAAAGAAAAGAAAAAGAACAAGCTCAATAAATCCATCCCCTTCCAAAGGCAGCAAAACCATAAATATAAATGTTGACTGTTTTAACTGCTGTGTAGCCAGTTTAAAACTGTATACATCACAGTATTCCAGATGCAAAAAGAATGATTGACCATCATGTGCACCCTTTCGTTGATACCTGAAGCCCGAGTGGGAGAGAAGACGGTCTGACCCAAGGTGATGCCACAGAGGTGAGCAGTAGGCACCAAATGCAGCCACTTCGAGCTGCTTGTGCAAACGTGGCACATCTCGTTTCCAGGCAGATTCATGTCCTCCCACGCATGTGCAGAGGCAGAGCCCACGGAGTTCACATGGAAGTCCTCTCCAGGGGCTGTGCTTTGCAAAAGCAATGGCCTCTGGCATCTCCCTCATTCTCCCTTAGGTCCACCAGCCTGACAGGACATGGCTCTCTGGCCAGGGACCACCAGGTGTCGGGGAAGGCTGCCTAGGAAGTGCCCATCAGCACAACCAGGAAGCGGTCCATTAGCACAAGAACAAGATAAGGCAAGTAGAAGTCCCAAGGGAGCCCCATCGTGATGAGACAGTGTCAGCTCAGACTTGGGGAATCCTCCAGGCATGAGGAACAGAGGAGCATGATGCCCTCCCCCACCAGCACTCAGGCTTTCTCTGTGCTGCCCGGCCCAGGTGCCAACCTCCTTGTTGCCAAATGACTCTTTTATAACGAAGCAAGTAGAACCTTCTAGGTGTAGTCAAATGAATTTCCAGTTCCACCACTGATCGACCTGGGCAAGTCCCTTCATCTGTTGAAATTCCATTTTTCATCTCATTTAGCAAATGAGATTATTACTAAATGTGCGCCCTTATTTGATGGCAGGAGTTGCTGAACATACTGATGATAAAGCATGAAACAGTGTCCCTTTGCAATTGCAGCATATCTTACATGTATATAAAAAATGTCTCAGCGAAATGGGTGAGCGTTAATATGGAAAATTCTTTTTTTTTAAAGATTTTATTTATTTATTTGACACAGGGAAAGAGACAGCTAGAGAGGGAACACAAGCAGGGGAAGGGGGAGAGGGAGAAGCCGGCTTCCCACGGAGCAGGGAGCCCGATGTGGGGCTCGATCCCAGGACCCTGGGATCATGATCCAAGCCGAAGGCAGATGCTTAACCAACTGAGCCACCCAGGCGCCCCTAATATTGAAAATTCTGAAGTATTGACAGTGGTTCTGAGAGGAAAGTCAGATGAAGATGATGGATGAAAATCAGGTTGCCCCCCGGCTCCAGGGACGTGGGCCTACAGGGGCCCCTAGCCGTTGGGCTTCCTTGACCACCTCCATCTTCTAGCTCCTCAGAGCACATACACTGAGTCGCCGCTCCCCTTCAAGAGAAGCAACTTTAGAGAATGGCAAGCAACAGTAGAAGCACGTGGGGGAAACATGGATTCTGTAGGTGTCCCTGCAAGTGTGTGCACCTGTGGAGTATTCTGGGGGTAAATGGTAGCACTGGGGACAGAGGTTAATTCTGTACCTTCCACTGTAAGGTGTGAAAATGTAGCTGTTAACACAGCTGTATGCAAGTTAAGACTGGATTCCATATAAATCACACATTGCTCAAAAGTTTTGAAATCTAAAACTCTAAAAGACAAGGTCTCAGCCCACTTTGATATTTTCAATGAAATTCTTAACCCCACACCTGTTTACAGAGACTGCTGTTAATTCTACTTTCGGGTAACTTTTTAAATTGATTCCTATTTGTCTCTCTCTCCGTGAATTTTTAGAACGTAGATCATAGCATTTTAAAATCGGGACAAGATGTTTCCTAAAGGATATGAAAAATAGTCTTCACCACTGGCTTGGTTGACCCAGTATCTCTGAGTACCGAAGATGTATGAATTCAGATATTGCCTGGATAGATGTAAATTTTAGTTTTGTGTGCCTGTGTTTATATACACATTTACTGTGGTTTACAATGTTGTTTCTTTTCCTTAGCTTTCAACTGGTTCACACTACTTCATAGTGCTTTCCATCACATAAACTACGTGCAAATCATTAAAATAGGGTAATAACTGTGATAATAGTGTTTCTTGCCTTCTGCAAAATGATTTGATCAGCCACCTTCAAATCCCAGTATTTTCACAAGCTCCATCATTAAAAGCAGTGTAATTCTAGTTGACACGATTTGAGAGGTTCAGGAGAAAGCTTTACAAGTTCTGAAACTGTATGATTGTGACTCGGTGTGGCCTTTCAGTCTTATTAGTCATGTGATCAAAGTTTGTAAGGCTTTATTGCCAAATAAATGTTGACCAGAGTACACTGAGAATAGCTAATGTAAAGGGAAGTCTCTGAAATTATCCTGTGTTCATTTTACTTAGAGTATATTGTTTGGATCATTTTAAACCTGTGTAAAAGTTGGTGAAGCTTCAAAAAATCTCCAAGAAAGCACGAAAAAATAGAGATTAGCAAATATAAATTCCTTAATGCAAAATTAATAGGGAATTAAAGGTTTTCTATAAATCTTTTTTATTTTTGCTATAAATATAAGAGTTCAGAAAACAGTGTATCTTCAACTAAGATCTAAATTCTCAAAGCTACATGTTGATGCTTCTGATCATTTCCGTCACTGTTCTTCTTTTGAAATGCAAATTAATGCTTTTTAACAACAACAAAAGAGGGGGGAAAAAAGAAAGAAAAAGAACCAGCTCCTGGAATATGGTTCTGTGCCTCTGTGTAAAGTGACTGAGATTTTGTTAGAACCATGTTTCCGCTCCAGAACCCTGCAACCATCCCCCTCGCGCACCTCCACAGCACACCTGGATAAAATGTATGAAGAGAATCTAGGGAGTCTATGGCAGATACAGTTTGGAACCAACTAAATTTTGTCCTCATAATTTAGAACATTAAGTAACTAATGCATTTAATACCACTGATTGGTTATTCAGGGCTTTGACCACACTTTATTATAGAGTCCAAAATAATCAAAGTAGAGTAAACAAATTTATCCAAAGTAAACTTTGTTGCAGGAGCGTCCCCAACCCAAATAGATTTTAGGGCAGGAAAGAGAAAGACTTTTGAGTGATTTCACGCAGAATTATTTTTGGAAAAGCCTCACTGGAGTATGTACATTCTTCTTCAGCATGCATTTTAAGTGGGGGAAGGAGGATTCAATTCCATTTCAGTTTTAAATATTTTGGGGTCAAGGGGGTGTGATAGTTCTACAGTTTTTGACATACATGTTGTCTCTGGAATAGTTTTCATTATCAAGTGTCCAAGATTCACATCAGAATGGCTAACTTGACATGGGTTTCTCTCTTCCCTGATGCTGCTCCTTCCCTGAAAGCAGAATTGGTTGCCACACTGAGGTGAGAACCCTCAGGGTGAACGAAGTCAGCGTGACTTTAAAAGTGATCAACGTGTTTTCCATGGTGAGGCCTTCACTATTTGACTGAATGCAGAGTATGCAGAAGCTGCAAGTCGGTGATAAGTTTTTCATCACTAGCCTTGTTCACACTTTTGTACACCACTGCTTGCACTGTTTTAGTGTGAATTTTAACAATAGTTTCACAGTGTCTACAGACATAATTAAAAAAGTAAGCATAATTTATATAAAGATGTTTCTGTATAACTTATACAAAGAACAGCTACAATAGGTGGTTGAGTGTTCTGGAATTGTGTTTGTATGTTGTTTTGATTATGTTCTATTATCATTCATCCCCCTATGAATTTGAGTGTCAGGAATAGAAAAATAAAATGCTAACATGGTCTTTGGGAAAAAAAAAAAAGGATGGACGGAAATCAGAGCTCAGGTTCCATAATCAGACCAACAAAGGCCACAGTCCCTCTGGAAGAAGAGAGGGCTGGCTGCTGTGACCTTGGGGCCTTTGTGCTATGATCCTGTGGTCCCTGACCATGACCCTACAGCCCCACCTGCTCCACAGCCTTGCAGACAACACCAAGGGGGGTTTGAGCCTCAGTGAATATCTGTTCCTTCTCCGCTCACTGTCTCCACAGGAGGGACAGACTCACTTCAGCTGCAAAATCCTCTTCCTCCGTGAGCTACATACTAAGAGATGGAGTCCAGCTAGATAAACAAAACAAGTCCCTGTGGCGGAGACCCTTGCCGCCTTCCACAGCCAAGAGAAACTTCCCACCAATAGATGGCCAGACTGAGCAGCTGAGGGGCCGCCTCATGTTTCAGGCTTTGGGGGAGGAGGGTCGTGGGGGACAAAGGATGTTCAGCCCTGTAACATATCCCAAATCACCATTCCGCACTGTGCTAGAACCGTGGGAGGCCTGGGGATTCTCTCAGGCAGAGGAGAAGCTTTGTTCATGGATCCCGGAGAACAGTGGAGGGGGAGGGAGAGGACCCATGTGGAGACCCTTCGAGGCTCCCCGGAGGGGCTCCAGGGAGGCCAGCGCCTGGCTCTGTGATTAATGTGCACACAGAGCCGTGGCGGCCAGACAGGCCTGTCTCAGAGGAGAGCGATGGCTCCGCAAAGGAGGCAACACAGGTTTCTCTCGGCTCCCGGCTGTCTGCTGAGGGAGAGGAGCTGTGAAGGAAAGGTCAAGGTGATCTTTTGAAATAGAGAGATGGCCGATAGCTTTGCCAAGATGCTATGTCATTGCCTCCTAAGACATCTGGACTATAGGGACAGATGGCAAGACAGTCTTGCCCTGGTCTGCAAAGGGGACATGCCCCCTGTCCAGGGGCCGAACATGATGGTGCTAAGCCACAGACCTACAGGGAAGGAGGAAATCTCCAGGCTTTGTGAAGAACGAGAGAAACCAAAAACCTCAGTCCATCCCACTGCCTCCAGAAACCCCGTTGCTACTACTCATCTGAAAATATTATTAAGAAGAGGGGGCCGAAGTAAAAAGGGAGCCGGGGGGGGGGGCGGGGGTGTTGTTCAGCAAAACAGTAAGGCTATGACCAGAGCAAGGAGAGCAGCTTACAAGCTTCTCGCCCGTGTGTCATTGCAGTGTCACTCCCGTCCCAGCCCACCGGGCTGCCGCCCACGCAGCCGACGTTCAGATTTTCTCACGAGCCGCGCTCCGACCTTCGCTGGGTGTTCAGACCCGGCCAGGCCCGGGCTCACGTGCTTCAGCACGGTCTGCACTTGGCACGCGCCCCTTGTCCACAGACGTCACTCCCCCCGGGGCAGCTTCCGCCAGACAGAGGTTGCCCGCGGTCGTCACTAGCACAGTGCCTGGGACACCGGCTGACCGCCTTCATCTACATAAGCATCATACAAGACAAAATAGCATTCCCAGTTTTGGACAAATAAACTGAGGCTTCAATTTTTTTTTTTTCCCCTTCTTCTGCTTCTAAGTCCCTTTCACCTGGCACATTCCCGAAGTCAGGTCACGTCCTAAACTTGAGAACAACTGACGTGGCCCCCAGCCAGCGTTCCCAGGAAGGTCTGCTGGGGCTGCAGAGGAAGGGACAGGACAAAAGGAATCAATGCCAGGCTGTGAGGACTTGGGAGGGTGTGTCTGCAGCCCCAGCGTCCTGGTCTGTCCGAGAGAAGCCGTTGCCTGCCCTTGGGAATGTAAGCTGAGAGCCACAAGGTTTTGCTGCACTTGGGAAGCATCAGGTAAGAGCTGCTAATATCCACATTTACTATGTGCCTCGCACCCTTTCCAGTACTTTACAGATCACAGTAGCTGCCCCCAGGATGCCTCCGCCCTCCAGTCCTCAGGCTGTGAGACAGTGTGGGGCATCTGAGGCCATATTACAAAAGGTATTGCAACTTCTCCCCCACCCCGTTCTTTTGGGTTGCCGCCCCGGGAGAAGCAGCTGCTCTGCTGGACACTCAAGCAGCCCACAGAGAGCCCCTGAACCACTTGCCGGCCATGAGAATGAGCCGCCATGGAAGAAGATCCCTCGGTCAAGCCTTCCGATGGTTTGCAGGGTAATGACTGCAACTTCCTGAGACATACCAGGAAGAACTGCACACCCAAGTCTTGCTCAAGCTTCTGGCCGACAGCAACCAAATAGATCGCGAGCTATTGTTGATATTTTTAAGCCTTTAAATTTGGGGAGATTTGTGTTACAGCCATAAATAACTAGCACACATTAATACTGATTTAATTACTGCAAAAAAAAAGTAAGGAGTAAGTATACTATTATCTTTACTTAATAAATGTGGGATAGCGGCAGACAGCCAGTATACTTTTGGCAGAGCCATGTGGTTTGTGTCTCGTGGCACTATCCAACACAGTAGCTGAGTTTAATTAAAAAAATTTTTAATGAGAAGTTTTGTTTTTTAGTTGCATTAGTTCTATTTCAAGGGGTCAGTGTGGCAAGTGGCTACCATATTGGAAAGAATGAATAGAGAGCATTTGTGTCATTGCAGAAAGTTTGTTTGGACATTGCTAGTATAGAGCATGTGCTAATAATGACACAATATTTGCCAGCTACAAATAAATTGGGGGATCCCTGCTTGTGTTCAGTAAAGGGTTTACTACCTTGTTAGCAGTTTCTGCAGTATAAGTGATTGATACAGACTGAGGGCTCTGGGCTCTAAAGATTCATTCCCTACTCTGGATATACCGGGTTGGAAAGGATGCACCCCCTCATGGAGCCCCTCCACCTCCTTCCCTCCTTCCCACGCTTCCTCGAGACCCCCTGGCATCCTCCTTGTCACTCAGTACACTGACATTCAGTATGCCAGCGCATCTTTCTTTGTTGGTCTGGGGTCCTCTTCTCTCCAGCCCATCACTGCTTGGTGTTCTGTGTTCTGTCCATTGATCACCAATGTACTACATGGAGCAGAGCCCACGCCCCATGCTGGGTCATGGACACAGCAAGGGAAATAAGATTCAGCCTCTTTCTTCATGGACCTCACAGTCCATTGGGAGGTTCGCTGCGAGGTGGTGCTGGGCCCTGTAATAGAAGAACCTCTGAGGAGCTATGGAAAGACAGAGACTAGAACAAGAAACATGTATTTGCCTGGAGGGATTTGAAAAGGACACACAGAAAGATGGCATTTAAAACTGTTCTAGGCAGATAAAGAGGCCCTGGCAAACAGTGAAGAAAGGCAGGAGCATTCCAGATGCAAGCATTGACTTCAAGGAGCACAGTTTGCTCCAGGTACAGCAAAGTCTGAGGAAGCCACAATAATAAGCTGAAAAAGGAGACTCATGCCAGGCTATGCAGGGCCCCCAGTACATGCAAAGAAATGTGGACTCTGTGTAGGAAATAGGACATGTTGCCTTGGCATTTGCATTTATAATCTGGGGGCTGTGTTCCAGATGCAAAGGTAACTGATGTACATGGGAGGGGAGTTGGGGTGGCTGACACCATTTTTGGATGTGATTCCTGCACCTCCCCACTGACTCTCAGTTGGGCTCAGGTGAATGGTGGAGAAAAATATGTAGGAATATAGCAGAGACTGAGGGCCCAGATATAGAGAGATTCTAGCCTCTAGAAGGCAATAGATCAATTCGCGGAA
Source organism: Callorhinus ursinus (assembly GCF_003265705.2). Taxonomy (NCBI): domain Eukaryota; kingdom Metazoa; phylum Chordata; class Mammalia; order Carnivora; family Otariidae; genus Callorhinus; species Callorhinus ursinus. The sequence goes on from NW_027397082.1 coordinate 30,476,406, forward strand.
AATCAGCTTGCCAAAAGCCAATTCACAATGCCCGTCAGATGAAGCCTAGGCCAAGGCAATGCCAAATACAGGGTCAGGACACAGATCCACAAAGGGGATATGGCAGTAAACTGCATTTAAGGGAAGCCCCACCCCTTTACATAGAAGATGGTTTATGCAAACGCAGAGGGAATTCAGCCTGGGAGCCTAATCCTCAGTCAATCAGGGAAGAGGTCAATCTGTGATTTGGAATTCGGTCACTTGATTCCCAGTGAATGAGCCACTGGCAAATTGCTTCTCAGTGAATTGCTCTGCCTCCCAGGAAAAGGCCCCAGGCAGAGGTCTACACCTTTGGCTTCTAGAGCATACACTCTGGTCACCTACCCAAGCGTAAGTAAAAAGTTTAATGAAAACTGAACTTCCTCAACTCTTCGGCAGTCCCTCTCTTTCCTCACCTCACAGCTCAGATCCCCAGAACAAAAGGCTGATGTTGTTTTCCATAGGTTGTTTCAAACCTTTTCCATCTTCACCAAAATGTCCTTCCTTCCTTCTCTGGCTCTCGCCCTCACTCTCCTGCTCGCTCTTGCTCCTTCTTCCTATAAACAATGATATAAATTACCACTTAGCTTGAGCTGTTCAGCATATTCTTGGTCTTTATGGAGGCAGCATGCTCCATAATGGATCACCTTTGTGGAAAAGCGCAATCCCAGTAATTAGGGGCACTTTGATGGAGAGCCCAAGCTCCATAACTCAGGAGATCATAAGCATTTCTACTCTGGTGAAGTCCAGTTTAATGCAAAAGAAACATGTGTTTCCTGTCCCTTATTCTAAATCGATTGGGCCATTTGTCTAATTTAAACACTCTGTAAATTACATATATCCTCCAAAGATAGGGACAAGGTCGAGATATTTGATATATGCTTTTTCATATGGCTTGAATCCATCACTGTCTTCCACAAGGCCCCTTGGCTTTCTCCTGAGTGGATGGAGGCCCCATAACTCTCTGATCTACTTCATTTTCTCTGACACCCCTTAGGATCCCTGTTCAGATAGTTTGGTCAAAGAATTATGGCTGACTTTCAGAAGGCATGGATTGAAGGCTAAAGTAGTGCTGCATCCCTGGCAAGCTCATGTTTTGTTGGCACACCCCATCAAATTCTCTCCAATTTCTCTTCCCACTTTCTCCATTAATATAATATGAGACTCAAACAAGGCGAAAATTCAAGGAAGGTAGACTGGGTACGGATGTTTGTGGCATGCAATTATGCACCATTTTTGGCTGAATTAGCGCAGATGAATTTTAGAAAAAGACTTGTTCCAATCATTCAGTTTCTCTGGTACATGAGGTTTCAAGAAGAGCAAAAATCAGGCGCCTGGGTGGCTCAGTTGGTTAAGCAACTGCCTTCGGCTCAGGTGATGATCCTGGAGTTCCAGGATCAAGTCCCACATCGGGCTCCTTGTTCAGCAGGGAGTCTGCTTCTCCCTCTGACCCTCCCTCCTCTCATGTGCTCTCTCTCTCTCATTCTTTCTCTCAAATAAATAAATAAAATCTTTAAAAAAAAAAGAAGAGCAAAAATCGGGGTGCCTAACTGGTGCAGTCATTTAAGCATCTGACTCTTGGATTCAGCTCAGGTCGTGATCTCAGGGTCATGGGATTGATCCCCACATTGTGCTCCATGCTCAGCGGGGAGTTTGCTTGAGACTCCCTCTCCCTCTCCCTCTGCTCACACTACGCACACACTCTCTCTCTCAAGTAAATAAGTAAATCTTAAAAAAAAAAAAAAAGAAGAAGAGCAAAGATCTCTCTTTGGGATTTAGCATCTCCAACTGCAGATATCCTTGACTTCTCAAATCTTGTTTGGGAATTGTAATCCAACTACCAATTAAACTTGCTTTCATTATAAATCAATGAGATTTCATTTTGTTTTTAAAAGCTGGTCTTTGTTCTCATGCCCATCTGTTAAATCACATGTTGAAAGAATATATGAACTGGAAGGGAAATAAGAGCTCAGTGAATTCAAGCCCCTTACTTTATAAACAGGCTGAAATCAGGCAAGGGATAGCAACTGGATATGCGATTCATAGAAAAAGATTCTAATGGCTAATAAACATATGAAAGTTGCATTACTTGAGTAAATTTTAATACAAATTATGATGTGGAGGAAGAAACCAAGATAAGAATTGATTACCATTGAGACAAAGAAGCATGCACTGATGTGAAGAAAATTGGTGTCTTCATTACTAAGCCTTCCCATTCAGAGACATGATTTATTTCTCCATTTATTCAGGTCTTGTTGTATCCTTCAGTGCATATGATTGCTTCATTTATATAGATGTTAAATATATGCATATTTTTTAATTTGTTTTTTTTTTCAATTCTCTTTCAGGGTTTTCTCATTTCCAGGTCATTCCCCTCTTCCTGAGTCTTTTGTTGCCCTCATAATAACACATTCTGTTATTATGTCACATTAAATAAGAAATAAACAAGAACTCTAGCAAAGGTTCAAACAATATTCTCTGAGGACAGTAGGGGAAGATTAAAATCCTACAGAAGGTATTGTTGAGATTGGTCTTTGAAGAGTGGGACAGTTTTTGACACATGGCGGCATATAAAAAAGTGGAGATGAGAAAGGAGATCATGGTGATTGATGCATGAAGGGATTAGGATAGGTCCTAGTGCAGAAGTCACTGAGACCTGGGCCGCAGAGCACAGAGGTGCCCTCATCCCAGTGAGGGAACATTCCAGAATGGACCAGAGCTTTGGGTACTTTCAGCACACACTACCTCTCTCTTTCTTTTCAATTCCCTGCACCCTAAGCCCAGAGCCCTTGAGTTTCTCCTTTTTCCACACATTCCTCCTTCCCCCAGGCTGACATTTTAGAACTCTAGGCCTCTTGACGGGAATAAAAGCCTTGAACCAAACAACCCTATGCAGGAAGACCCACTGCTGCCTCATTTCTCTCTTTGGGTCCCACTGACTTTACCTAGATGAGTGTGGACTGTACCTTTAACCTTTGCTCTCCTGGACTTAGACAGCTCTTGTCACTGCACTTTGGTAACTAAATTCTAACTCTGTTTCTTCCAGTTCACTCTGACCACTTGATATGGCTTTGGGCTCTACCAACTAACTCTCCAACCTGTCCATAGTTTTCCTGGCTGTCACATCTCGTACTGATTGAGAGATCTCGTCCAGGTCTTCCCACCTGTGAAGACAGATGAAGCCTCTACAGATGCATATTCAATACTGTTGTCTTCCAGAAACAGAGATCGGACCTTCACATCCATGTGCATCAATTCCATTTAAACCTGTCATTAACACCGTGAAACCAAACTTTCTCAGAACTTTGCAGCATTAAATGTGACCTGATGGGTGCTTCCTGTGCTTCTTTTCCTTTGCCTCATGGAGAAGTGTCCTTAACAAATTGAGAACTTGAAGAAGGCCCAGCAATTCATGTCTGTCGACACTTAATGGGATAATTCCAACAGCTCAACCAGAAGCAAAGTCCAGTAAGAGACCCCCTATAAGGAAAACCACCTTTAAGTAAGGAGACTCATCTTGGATTCACCCCACTTTGCGGATTCTCAAGATAGGTTGTGACTAGCACAAGAGAATGAGAACAGCTGTGCCAGGAACCGTGCAATCAAGGGCTCCCTCAGCAGAAGGTAGGCAATCTCTGAGAAACAAGGAGATACCTCTCTCAGCTTCTATTTTGATTTTTCATGTGTCTATCTGGAAAACGGAGTTTGGAAAGTTAAAAGCAGCTTTCCTAAACTCCTTAGCAGCTAAGATTCTGGGCGATTTAGTTTCTGCCAACTGGATGAGCTTTCTCAACATTTTAATTCAGAATAGAATTAAGTAAATTCTGCAAATGGACTAAATATACCAATTAAAAGACAGGGATTAGCACATTTGAAAACATAACCCAGGGCGCCTGGCTGGCTCAGTCCAAAGAGCATGTGACTCTTGATCTCGGGCTTGTGAGTTTGAGGCCCATGTTGGGTATAGAGATTACTAAAAAAAATTAAAATAAGTAAAAACATGACCCAAATATATGTTATCTCCAAGAAATTCACTTCAAGTATAATGAGATAGTCAGATTGAAAGTAAAAGAATAGAAAAAGGTATATAATGCAAACATTAATCAAAGAAAGTAGGAATAATGATTAATATCAAATAAAGTAGATTTCAGAGCAAAAAGTATTACCAGAAACAGAGCTCTTATTACTAATAAGAGTCAATCTACTGTGAAGACTTAGTAATGTTAAATGTGTATGCATCAAACTACAGAGCTACAAAGTATGTAAAGCAAAAAATGACAGAACTGAAATGAGAAGTAGAAAAGTAGCAATTATCATTGGAAACATCAAAATCCCTCTTAACAATCGATAAAATAACTAAGCACAAGATGGACAAGAATGCCATCGGACAACAGGAACTTATCAACATTCATAGAGCACTCCACTCAACATCATACGCATTCTTTTCACGTGCCCACAAAAATATATGCCAAGGTAGACCCTATCTTAGGCTCTAAGACTAGCCTCAACAAATCTAAAAGAATTGAAATCACAGAGAGTATATTCTCTGACTGCAATAAAATCAAACTAGAAATCAATAACAGATGGATAACAGGAAAATCTCCAAACATTTGGAAACTAAACAGCATACTTCTAAATAATGCAAGAGTCAAAGAGGACATCTCAGTGGAAATCAAAACTACATTGAATTAAATTAAAATGAAAATATAACATCAAAACTTGTGTGACACAGCAAAAAGCAGCACTGAGAGGGAAACTTATAGCATTAAATGCACACATTAGAAGAGGGAAAGTCTCAATAATTTAAACAGCCCCCCACAAAAGAATCTGGAAAAAGGAGAGGAAAAATAAATCCAATGCAATTCCTGGAAATAATAAAGAGAAGAGCAGAAGTCAGTGAAGCTGAAAACAGAAAATAAATGGGGAAATCAAGGAGACAAAGAGCTTTGGAAAGTGTGATAAAACTGACAAACCTCTAGCAAGATGGACAGCTCAACACATGTAAATTCAAAAACTTAGGTTAAATGGACCTATCCCTTGAAAAGGACAAATTACCACAGTTTATCCAATATAAATAAATAGTTTGAATAGCCTATAACTGTTAAGAAAATTGAATTTGTAATTCATAAACCCCCAGATAGAAATCTTCAGGCTCAAAGGGTTTCACTGCAGAATTCTACCAAATGGTTAAATTCTATACATCTTTACCAGAAAGTAGAAGAGGTGGAAACACTTCATTGAAATTAAAAACTTCTATTAATAGAATGATAAGACAAGCTACAGAAATGCAGAAAATATTCGCAAATTATATATTCAGTGCAGGACTAACATCTAGAATATATAAAGAAGCCTCAAAACTCAACAGTCAGAACAAAAATAATAATTGAATTAAGAAGTGCCCAAAAGACACAAAGAGGAGTTTTAACAAAGAAGATATAAAGATGGCAAACAAACACCTAAAATGATACTCAGCATCATTAGCCTTTAAGCAAATGCCAACTAAAACCACCATGAGATATCACTATACACCCATCAGAATGGATAAAACAAAAAATGGTAATACCCTCAAATGTTAGCATGGCTGCGGAAGAGCTGGATCACTCACCCTGCTGATGGGAATGTAAAGTGACAGAGCCTCTCTGGAGAACAATTTGGCGATTTCTCAAAAAACTAAACATGCAAGCACCACAGGACCCAGGAATTACGGGTCTGAAACCCGGAGTTGAATTAATTAATTAAGGGCTGAAGTGTGAAGCCAGGAAGCCTCGTGTTCACATAAAAACTTGTTCACAAATATTTGCAGCAGCTTCGCTTGTAACAATTAAAAACTAGAAACCCAGATGTTCTTCAACAGGTTGGATAAGGGAAGTATATCCATACCTTGGAATACTACTCGTCAATAACAAGAAACTACTGATACAGGCAACAACCTGAATGAAGCTCCAGAACATTATTCTGAGTGAAAATGCCTATCCCAAAAGACAACACATTTCATGTTCCATTTATGTAACATTATGGACATGGAGAGTAGAATAGTGGTTCTCAGGGGTTACGGAGGCGTGGGAGAAGGAGGGTTGTGGGCATGACTACCGAAGGACGACATGTGGGCATGACTACTGAAGGATGCTGGTAGGGATGGACATGCTCAGTGTCCTGACGGTATTGCTGTCAATATCCTGATTGTGATATTATACTAGAGTTTCATGGTATGGATGTACCACAATTTGTTTAGCTATTGGAGGAAACTAAGCAAAGTGTACATGGTATATTATTCCTTACAACTTCATGTGAACCTATAATTATTTCAAAATAAAGTTTCTTTTTTAAAAAAAATGGGGAAAAATAATCCTGTAGGCAAATGGAAACAGAAAAAATAAGAATTAATGAATACATGAAAACTCCATCAATTCTTTTGACTACAAATTGTCTTTCATGAACTCCTCAGAGTCTATCCTGCATAGAAACTTCTAACTCTAACCAAACATCTATGCCTTTTCCTAAGGATGGGATCAAGGTGGGGTTATCATCATCTAACTCAATAAACTGCACATTTCATCCAATTTCCCTCTTTCTTTACCAAGGTTCACATAATTTGTTACCTAAAAAAATCCTTTGCCAGTTTAAGGCCTGAAGCAAAGAGGCTTCAGACATAATTATTTCATTATTAATCACTGAAGTAATCTAATTAAACCCCACAAAAACTCAATTAGAAACAAGATTGATTGTTTAGAAAATGTTTGTTGAAAACCTCTACCAGAATATTATCGTCAAAGTGAAATGAAGAGGGAGAAGTCTCTTCATAACTCGGTTTCCAAACCTAAACTTAATAATAGCCCCTTTGCTTTCACTATGTCTAAATACCTTGATTCAGGTCTTAGACAAACGGTATGTGTGCCCACGTGGCACAACAAACAGGAAAATGAGCCTCCTCCTCCTCCTCTCTCTGCTAATGACAAGATTTACTACTGTGAGCCAAGAATGACCTTCAGAAACACCTGACCCCGTGGGCTAATTATGCTTAGAAAGAAAAGTAAAACGTTAACTTGGTTGAAGGGTCACTGTTGCTCTTGGCATGCATTCCACACCATTCTGTTCAATGAATCAGTGGACTCCATTACATCTATTAGGGTGCATTTTGTAGTCCATATAGCCTGTCCATCTCAGGCAGAGACAAAATCAGAAATACTACTAAGGCTAACCAGCTAACAAAACCAATGCTTAAAATGCCAGGTTGATATCATACCTTCTATGCTTTGTGGCTCTAAAGCCTTGATCCCCTATCAAGTGTTTTTCCAGCCACTTGAGTTAACTTCAAAGTTCTTTCTCCAAGAACCATCTTTGATCCCCCAATGTCCCCCTGCTGGCCTGCTTTCATGTAGAGGTGGAACAGCTCTCCATTTGGATTCACAATTTTCACAATTTCCATAACTGAAAATGAGACCATCAAGTTTCACAATTTCCATAACTGAAAATGAGACCAAGCTGAGCTCACTGTGTTCTGAGTCGATAAAAACTAGGCATAGCAGGTACCAGAATGCCATCACCACCAGGTGATAAGATGTTGCCCTAAGTCTCAGCATCATACACGCCCCCTGGTCCCCCACCCAGCCACTGCCTTGTCCCCAGTTACCACTGAATATGTCCAATCTCTAAGGCTGGGTTTCTGCTCTGTCTCTAATTTTGTATTCTAGTTCCCATTCGGCAGTGACCCAAGTTTTTCTGGCCATCCAGTCCTCCCTTTCTTCAAGGGTTGAAACCTGACTCTTACCACCCAGCTACTGACATCTCAAGATGTTATCACTCACCTGACTTTGAGTTTTGCCAGCTTTCAGAGATCCAAGCTCATGTTTCCAGAATGCTACGAAACAGAAATTCTTGTTGATTTTTCTGACTCACATAACCAGATCCACCCCAAAAAGAAAGAATATTCCTGATTCTTGGACAAGCCTCATCTTGGACAACCCTGGGCAACTGGGATACTCAATTCAATTTAATTCAATAAAAATGTCTTGAGTTCTTAGATGTGTCTGGCACTTTTCCAGCTGTTGGAATTATGAAGATTAATAGGACACAGCTCCTGCCCTCCCAAAGCTTGTTGCTAATTGGGAAAACATACATGCAAACACAGATCTTCAATCTAATATGGTAAACGATTCAATGAGATATGAATCTGTGGCTCATTGAGAATAGTGCATGCTTCCTCCCAGAGGAAGAGGAGGAGGGAAGGTGAGCACAGAGAAGGGATGTAGCAAGGGCAAAAAACGGACAAAGAGATCCCCCAAGCCTAGAAAGGGCACATCAGGTGGGATTTTATAAGGAGCAGACCGCACTAGCCCACCTGGAGCACTCTAGGGAGATGTGAGGATCTTAGAGGGGAGAGCCTGTATGCTAGCTTTGGGAAGACTGGTCGCATACCCTGACAGTTCTCAGCCTCAGCAAAAAGCTTTCTGGGATGGAAACCTAGTCCCGTCCACCCACAGAGAGTCAGGCGAGAGCTCATGGGGACTTGGACAAGGAATGAATGGAATCAAAGGTGGCCAGTACAGATGATGAATAAGAGTTCTCTCAGATGCCCTGTTGGAAGTAAGATCCCCAGGCCTTCATAGAATTTTGGGGTGGGTGGAAAAAATCTCAGTTGTGGAGATAATGGATTTTTTTCTGCCAGCCCAACACAAATGTGGCTCAAAGCCAATTATAATTAATTTTATAAAAATTAAACACTGTGACCACGTGCACGTGTGTGTATGTGTAAAACAAAATGCGTGTGTGCTTCCAGTGATAAGCACAAAGCCCGGAATAAATCTAGAGGAGGGAACCTGACATATATGTGGAGTCCAGTAAAATCTTCATGGAGAAGCTGATGGGTAAACTGAGTCTTGAAGAGTAAGTTGATGGTTATCAGGTAAAGAGGGAGCATAAAAGGGATCCAAGCGAGGTGAACCCCATGGGAAGTGGCGGTTGGAGTGATAGAGGGGCAGCAGAAGATTTGCCTCTAGGTTCAGGCCCACAGTCTTCTTAGGTTTTGCCTGCTACTGTTTTCGGGTTTCTATTTGTAAACAGCCCCTGGTACCTTGCATAGGTTTGTGGGGCCCACCCTGGCCCTCTGTCTCCTCTTTAGGAACTACTCCAGAGCCACAACCAAAAGAGTGTCTCATTTACTTTGTCATTAATTGGGCATTCTTAATCTTTCATAATAGCTAGGATGATAGAACATTCAAGCTGAAAGTGGTTTAGCAATAACTTAGTCCAAAATTATCCTTGTGCAGATGGGGGAATTGAAGGTCAGAGAAGGGATATGACCTGTCATCTGTCATGCATTTTGATGGGGTAGAGTGAAATCTGGATCCAGGACCCCTAATGGCTAATCCTGTATTCACGGTTTAGCAGCTCTTCCGTGTAACTTGTTTACCTTGTTCCATGTGAATGGGTCCCCAGGTGCCCCTCAGAGTTGTGTGGTGCAGGACTGCACAAAGGGCTACAGACACTGGCCCTGGACTGACAGTGGCTTCGGTCAGGTGTCCGTGCCTGCCCTACTGGGAGTTTACGAGGATATGAAGAAATGGCTGAAAATGGCACTAGACCTCTCCCACCTCAGGGGGATGACAGTGCCCAGGGTCAGGGGAAGAAACCAGTGTCTTCCTCAGCAACAGAAATGAGCTCAGCAGGGACAGGGATCCGAGCTGACCCTGCTGTTTCCCTTCTAGTTCTAACTACCCCCTCCCATTCCCACGTCACCCTCCCTCCACCCTCCAGTTCTCTGCTACTGCCATCTGGAGGCCATGGGGCAGGAAAAGCCTAAGAAGGAGACTTCCTAAGACAGAAGCCAGGGACAGAATGTGGTTCTTGTCACCCAAGCAGCATGGGCTGAGTGAGGCCCTTTAACTGACCCTGTCCAGGCATGGCAGGCAGCCACCGACAGCCAGACACCAGAATCCTTCCCCAGGTGGCATCCATCACAACTGTGCAATGGTTGACTGAAACCCATCTTTAGAAATGCACTTTTCCTAAGAAGGGGGAACTTAAGAGGCTCAGGCCACTGGAAAGTAATGAAACTTTCCTGATGGAGAAGCTGATAAAAAGGAGAAGAGAGACACATGAACAACATGGAGTGTCTAGTCCCAGAGCCCAGGCCAGGCAAGAGCTCTCAGCCAAAGATGACTGCTGGCTGAGATGGAGACACCAGCTGGGGTAAAACTGGGGGAGATACCTTGCATTTGGGCTACAGCCCCTCTGGGGAGTCTTCAAAGAAAAGTAGTAAGTGGGCTAGTCGGCCCTTAGCCAACTGGAGATTTCCAGAAATGGGCCTTTCAGATATTCCCCAGTTCAGATCTTTATGCACTGAACTAGCTTTATACAAAAATTACCCAAAAAAGGAGATTCCAGACTGTGCTGCCATCTCTAGACAGTAAGGATCTCCTGTTCCATCTAGTGTGCAGATTCAGTTGGGATGGAGAGTGAAATTTGGGATGCAGGACTGGCAGAGTAGGGCTGTGTGGGGAAGGCCGGCCCTCACAGTGCTGTTACACAATGTGTCACACCATGGCCTCTTTAGAGGTGGACAGTGGGGTCCAGAAATCCACAAATTCTTTGACACTCCTCCTATCAAAAAGTAGAATGGGGGCGCATGGGTGGCTCAGTTGGTTGAGCGTATAACTCTTGGTGTCTGCTCAGGTCATGATGTCAGGGTTGTGGGGTCGAGCCCCCTGTGGGGATTTATGCGGGTGTGAGGCCTGCTTAAGATTCTCTCTCTCTCCCTCACCCACTGCCCCGCCCCGCCCACCTCTCTCTCCCTCTCTCCTTCTCTTAAAAAAAAAAAAAAAAAAAAAGCGGACTCTATTCTCCCTCCCTGGAGTACAGGCCAGTCTTTGTGACTTGCTCCCAACAAATAGAATACACCAGAAGTAACTCGCAAGGGTAGATTGTAAAAGGTCATGATGTATCTTCCATTCTCTATCTGTCTCTGTTTCTCTCTCCGTGTGTGTCTCTCCCTCTCTATCTGCCTCTCCCTTTCTTGCTCTCCATCAGGATGCTGGCACTTGGCGCCCAGCCACCACCAGGCAGCCACATGGCAAAGCCACATGTGGGTGTGAGGGAGGGACCCTTCTGACAACTGCAGCCCCAGGCTGTCGAGCCGCCCCAGATGGTGTTAAGTGGGGCAGAGATGAGCTGAACTCACTAAGTCAGGCCCAAATTGCCGATTCATGACCAAATTAAATGTTGTTGTTGGTTTAAGCTACTAAATACTGAAGTGCTTTGTCACACATTAACAGATCTGCAGACCAGAAAGCTCATTCAGACTTCTTGCTTTTGTAGTATTTGGAAACCGAGGCCCTGGTGAGGCAATGCTTGGCCATTAAGGTAGAGCTGCTGCTCAGACTCTTGGCCTTTGGCCTCTGGGGCCACTGCCACGTCCTCTGTCCCACATGAGGAAACACAGTCTGTGTTGACCAGCCAGGCGCTCCCAGGAGGAGTGGGAGATGGAGAAGAGGAAGCATCTGGTTCCCACCACACAGCCTTCCCTAAACAATCGGTATCTTCTCGTACTGATAACAGCCAGTGGGCTGAGCACCCAGGCTCCTAGGAATAGGCTCTCCTTGCATGCCACCTAGCCCTGTTTGTATAAAGACCCCCGGGTGCCTAGCAGGGGCGAGGGAAGCAGTGCTGGTGCCTTTACCAGGTCTCTGAACCCTGGGAGGCAACCCCACACAGATAGGGGGAAGGTAAAGCCGTTCCTAGCCCCGGAGTGGCAGCCTGGAGGCTCAGAGGGCCTTCTCTGAGGTGGAGGGAGCCAAGGGGCAGGAGTTTTGCCCAGCTGAAGCCCAGAGCCAGAAAGGAATAGGGAAGAAAGAGCAGCAAGTCTCATGCATGTGCTCTCGGGCCAGGTGTGAGGGCGGCATCCAGTTCCCCACAAAGAAAGAATAAGCCATCTTACAGCGAATTATCGGAAGAAAATAGTACTGTGCCCCTTGGTGGATGCAGATGGAATTCACTGGCTTTGAGGAAGAGGGTGAAGTCAAGGGGGTGGCAGTATCACAAAGCAAAGAAGTGGGGCCCCTAAGAACCAGAGAAGGGCCCCAGACCAGGTGACAGCTCTCATTTTTGATGCATGTACTTTAATGTATATCTGGCAGTCCTGAAATCAGTCGATCCATCAGCAAAAATATGAGAAATGATGACTGTGAGCCCAGGATATCCCTGGGTACTCTAGGGCAGTCAAAGGAATGGGCAGGGCCCTATTTTCAGGATCTGCAACCCTGCCCTTGCAGGACTCCCCGAAGGAAACCTAAAGGAAAAGGCAGTGTAGGGATGGCATGGCACCCACACAGGGCAGGGTTATGGGGTCAGAGCTCACAGAGGGACCTGAATTTCGCAGAGGTGGAGAGAAGGACAAGGGCCGGTGGATGAAGGCCCAAAGGAGCCCAGAGAGAAGTTATGGAGCACCCTGTGTGTGGCTGGAACCTGCACTGGGCCCACTACTCCCCCACAGAGCCAGTACTCTTCACCCAAGGAGACTCCTAGACCTGATCCCCGCCTCTGCAGGCCACACGCTCTCTGTCCATCCTGCGACCCCACCTGCTCTCACCTGCCTCTCCCTCACCCTTGCTTGTTGCTAAAACTCTGGGTCTGTTCTTCACTCTGCGCTGGACTTCATCCCATCCCTTTGCAGCTGCGCTGCTTGTTCACGTCTGGCACGAAAAGGCTCAGAGACCCAGAAGGGGGGCTCCCAGCCTGATGAAGTAAGACACACCCACAGCCCAACTGCAAGTAGGGCTCCACATCATCAGGCCATTAACTAAGGCCACAGGGGAATGCTGTTTGAGCCCAGCAAAGGAAGAGATCAGTTCTTAGGAGGCTCCGGGAAGACTTCCTGTAGGAAGGAGCATGTGACACATCCCCCGAGGAAACTGTACAATCTAAAGGCAGAAACATGAGAAGAGGGTAGAAATCTAGGCCGAGAGAACCGTCTTAAACCAGGTTCAGTGATGAGAAACACTGTAAAAAGCAGAGAAGACTCTGCTTCCTCGTGGGTAGGAAGAGAGGACCCATGCTGTCATGATGCCCCGCACCGTGGGCTGAGATGGATCGTCGGGGCCTGGAGAAGGGGTCATCCAGAGCAGGGAGAATGTAGCTGGGCCCAGCCTGGTACGCACACAAAGCAAGGGTGGGAAAGTCCATCAGTGTCCCTCAGGAGGGTACCTTGAGCACCAGGCACCCGGGGCAGGGGCTGAAATGGCAGGGGAAGTTCCGGGAGAGCATTCCCTGGGGCCCTGCCTCCCACCGATGCCGTGATGGCCATGGTTTACAGTGCAGACCCCCTGCTCCTGCGTGTCCACACATGGTTATTAAGCACATGTTCCACCCCACTGCCCCAACCCCATACCCCATGTCAGTACCTCCCCCAGAGCCAGGGGCTGGGATGGGGCTGGGACCCTCCAACCAACCACAGCTCCTCATGACAGCTCATGGACGCTGGGCACGTGGGCTTCAGTCACCCAGCCCTTTGGCTGGAGCTCAGGAAGAGGGTGGACACGGGGGCAGGAGGGCCTCCTGGTAGATTCCGCTTTGGCAGCACAAAAGTCTAAAGGACTACTGTCAGAAGAGGGACCGGGATGAAGTAGTGTATACTTCCCCAGTGCCTTCCTCAGCTCGGGCTTCCAATTCATAGCACTGAGCAGGCTCACTGGCTCCGCATGACTCCAGCAGGACCCTGAAACCAGAAACACTGAGGATCAGTGTGGTCTCTGAGAATTAGGTTTTCTTCACAGGGAGCAGAGACTATCCCAACCACAGGGAGTGGGTGTCCCCCTGGGTCTCCAGGGGGCAAGCATCCCTAATGCCTCCAGGTAATAAGAAAGTGCTCAGTAACCAAAGGGGGGTGGGGCGCTCATGGAAGGGGGTGGGCAAGACCTGGCCTTGGCCAACATAGCTCCTGCTCTAGGCTTTTCTAAGGGCTCATCCCTCTGCCCAACAGGAGGACACTTGCGGGACCCCAGGTTTCCTCAGGTGTGCACTGTGGCCTGGGGCTCTAGACTCCCCAGCGCGGCCCCCCAGCTCTCCTCGACAGGTACACTGGCTCTGGGAGTTTGCAGGCAGCTTAGAGCAGGGCACGGAGAGCAAACCCTCTTTCCAGCATGTTGAGCTTTGCACTGGGTTAGCCTATCTGGGTGGCCAGCTGGTTGGCTTTACATGGCTGCCATGACTTGAGGCAACCTCCCTCATCCAGCTCAAACACCCAGTTCTTCATGAATCTTCATGTTTGTTTGTTTGTTTGTTTGTTTTTAAACTCCTGCTTTATCCCTTATCACATGAGCTTAAACTTCATGGCGTTACAATGAAAGGTAGGGAGTGTGGGGGGTGGAGAGGTCTGAACTGAGTATCTCCTGTGTGGCCCCAGTCAGTCATTCAGACATTTGCTCCCAGTCTCCTGGAATCTCACAGCCCACGGAAGTGTTAGAGGTTTGAGACCCTGCTTAACAGAGAAGGAAATCAAGTCCAGAAAAGAGAGGAAATTTCAGTCCCATACCAAAGTGAATGACTTAGCCATTCAAACCGTATGACTCCAAATTATATTTTTATCAGGATTAGTGTAGCCCACCTGGAGCATAAAAGAATAAAGGTGGTACCTTTTAAAAATTCTCTTTCTCTCACTCTCTCTCTGTCTTTGATTCCAAAAGCTGTAACCAAAAGCACAGCACTCTTCTTCAGGATCTATCATCCTACAAAAGGATGTAGGATGTAGATCCTACAAAAAAGGTCTGTACAGGCACAAAGCTTCTACGGAGGGGAGAAGGTGGATCCTGATGACCGTGCATGTCCGCCTGCTGGAGGGTGGTGGGGGGGGTTTCCCTGCCTCGCTCCCCGAATCCACTCAGGAGAGGCAGGGGAGGGAAGAGGCTGCAGGTAGCCACCAGCCCGGAATGGAGAAGAGAGGCCAGAAACCACGCCGTCAGGGCCTGCGGGTGCAGAGCCCAGGAGGAAGCTGCCCAGCTGTCCACTCACAGGGCCCAGCTTCCCCAGGGGCCCTGCGGGAAGGGAGGGAGAGCGGGAGGGGCCGAGTCAGAGGCCCCGGTGCTGCAGCCCCTGCCACAAAGGAGGTACTGAATCTGGTGGGGGCAGAAGCGGGCAGAGGGGCAAGAAGAGCGCAGAGGGACGGGGCCTCCAGGAGAGCCCCACATGAGAGGGTCCGACATCCGAGGAACCACAAGGAAGGAACTGCACTTTGAGGGAAGGGGCCTCCTGACCTTTAAGTCTGCCCTCAGTGCCACGAGGGGACAGGCCAGACCTCAAACAGCCCCCGTGGGCTCATGCCTGCATCTCATTATCTGCCCTGCTCCCAGAAGCTCAAGTGCCCCTTGTTCTCAGATCCCCCACCCTGCCGCCTCTCAAGTCCTTGGCGAAAGCGTGTGTTGTGGGCACAGTGACAGTGGAAGAAGCACTGAAGGCAGACCCCCAGCCTCTGTCCCCTCCTCTACTCTTCCTCACCTGCCCTGATGCCCTGAGACTCAGGGCCCTGGGTCTTCAGTGTGCCCTGGTGGCTGGAGATCGGGCTCCTCTCCTCCCCGATCCCTGGGGCCCATCCTGTGGCCCCAAGGAGGTGCCTGGTCCACGGACAGGTATCATCACCAGCCCCAGTGTGGCTCCCATGAGTGGGCAGCAGCCTCTGCACCTAATCTGCTATGTGCCTCACACTAGCCCCCTTGCCCTCAGGCCCGCGGGTCTATCCTTGGCCTGAGGACCAGCATTTTTTTCCTTTTAGGTGATTATCAACAGTTGAACAGATCCTCCGGGGGGAGGCAGGTTTGTGTTTTTAACCTCCTAACACCCCTCCCTCAAGTCCATCCCCTCCTTTCCTCTCCACCACCAGCCCCTTACTCCCAGCCTTCCTCCTCCCTGCCGGGACCCCTCCAACGTTCTCCAGGCCTCTTGCCCTCTCTCATTCAGTCACTTGGGGAAAAAAAAAAAAAAGTAGACCTGATTCTATCACTCTCACCCTAAAATCCCTTCAAAATTTCCCCATTGCCCTTGACCTAGAGACCCAATTCCTTCCCGTGGCCCAGAGGCCTGGCATGGTCCAGCATGGCCTCCCAGCTTCTAGTACCTTCTTCACTTCCCTGCTCTCCCATCAGACAATAAAGCTCCCTGAGGTCAGGGGCCATGTCTGGTTTGCTCTTTAGACTATTCCCAGTTTGGGACTTCATCCTGGGCTCAAGCAGTAGTAGGAAGGGAACGAACAAATGAATGAATGAGCGGGCGCATGATCAAAGGAGGAAGTTGTCTCTCTGGAAGGTAAAGAGGAAAACTCCCTTTGCCCAAAGCATGCCTTTAGTCTGATGCCCGAAGTTCTTAGGAACTGGATTAGATCTCTCCCAGGTGTCTTCCAGCTCCGCGGAGGGACACAGTTTGCCCTTTTACAAACAGAGCCCTTAGACTGACACTCTGCCCGGGGCCCTTTTATCCGACCGCTTCACGTGTCTGTGAGAAAGACCCTGGGTCCGGCCAGGCCCACGTGGGAAGAGGGAGCCTGATGCTGGGCCGCAGGGACACAGAAGAGCCTTTATTCTGGCAGACTCTTGATCCCTCACTCTGACTAAGCCCATGGGTACACTGCGGGGGGAGAGGGATAGCTAACAAGGAAGGTCTTGAGGAGTGCTGGGGAAGGAAGAGAAGCCGAGTGTCTGGGCTGTGTGACCCCAGGCTACAACGCTACAGTGCCTCCCAAAACATTCTCCTTTATCAGGAAGTTAGAATGTGAGTCACACTCCACGCTCCCCCAAGGGCTTCTCTGCTGAGCCGGACTACAAATTGTTCAACTAATTGGGCCGCGTGCTGAGCTCAACCCTAGTCCAGAGCAGGCCTCTGTGGTCAGGAGAGCGAGCCGCGTGGGGGCAGGTGCCAAGGTGAGGAAGGGGAGCTCCCAGTCACTCAGCGGGGGCCAGGGGATGATGAATAAAAGGACAAGTGATCCAGCATTGTTCGGTTCACCAAGAATTGACCATCTACAGTGGTTGAATCCTTAAAGCAATCCTGTGAATCCAGCAGAGCAAGACTGAACTATCATTGTTCTGCATATAAAGACAACGAAGCTCCAACAGGACCTGCAATGTTCGCGGTTGCAGCGTCGGGGGCAAAGGGGGGAAGCTGAGTCAGGCCCACGGCGTCCCAGGTGGGTGTTAACCCACTACATGACACTGCCCTCTGGAGAGGTTATAGGTAGATTGTGGGAATTCTTCATGAGGTTTTTAAAAAGCTACCGTTGGTCTGAGTTGGTTTTGTAAACATCCCTGGAAACAATAGGGAGAGTTAGATAAGCCGTGGGTTAGTGGTGATTGCACAGAGCTCATACTAAAGGCCGAAGAGTGGCCAGAGAGATTAAGAGACAGAAGACAGGATCCCCGGCCCTCTGAACTGGCCATCCGGGCCTCGGTGGGCCGCTGGGGGGCAATTGCAAACCCACCTCCCTCAAGGAGTAGACCAGCCCAGCGAACAAATACAGGCGTCTTTGGTCTAAAAGGAGAAGCAAGGTGACAGGTAGAAATGTTATTTTTGTGTATTTATTTCCCACCCATGCTTGTATACCACCACGCCGCCAGTCTGTCCTGCTGGAAGGAGAATTAAGAGTAATGTAGCAGGAACACAAGGGAATAAAATATTCAATATTCAGTTTTTTGAACCCCTAAACTAGGTCTTAAAACTCACAAATTAGACAATAGTGAGAAAAGCCCATACTTTTGATTTTCAGTCGCCAAGTTGTGCTAACAACTGTCCCAGGAGAGTAACACGCACACTGTCGGGCACTGGGACGCAGAACTGAGGATGATAAAGTGAGCTGACTTTTGTGGCCTGCCTGGGACGTGCCCTGCCGGGCTGATGTCCTCCACACAAGCTCTTTCACTAACCCCTCGAATGCCCTGAGAAGTAGGTTTCCAGATGAGGAAAGAAAGGCTGGGAACCGGGAGCCAAGCTGGGTAAGTGCACAATTCAGGAAGGCACATCTGAACTCCTTGACAGGAAAGGTCGTTCAGGTCCTTTGCAGGCTTGAGATGCTGAGATTCTATTTGTCTGTGTTCATGAGTACTAGAGAGAGAGCGCGTGTGTGTCTGAGGATGGAGATGTGAACAGTAGTTTCCCGGTTACTTAATACTGTCAAATCACAAACACAGAGGCTTACTTTCTAAACTTACTCCCTCAGAGGCAATACGGCCTCTGTTGAAATGATAAAGAGCGCATGAATAAACAGAAAGAACTAGTTTTGTCAGAAGGGATTCAGTATGTTTGCATTTCTAGCTTCCTAGGGTTGGACCTAATTGGAGCTTGCCTTTTCCTGAGCTTACACATACATGTGCGCATACACACATAGGCACACGTACACGTGCACACACAGGCGTGCACACAAGCACAGGCGTGCACACAAGCACAATACTCCAGGGACTGGACTGAGCTATTTCTGGCCCTGCCTTAGTCACGTTCTTTCCTACAGAGCCATGCCCCTCTCTCTCTGGGCTGATTGTCTTTTATGATTAATGAATGGTTTAAATACCCACAAATTCTGCAGGCCGGCTTTGAAGAGCACTAAACAGTCTCCCAGCTGCCTTCAGGATGAGCTGTAGAGGCAGGGTGCCAGACACATTGTCCAGAGCCAGGCTACTGGGGTCCTAGCCATCCGACTCACTAGCTGTGTGACCTGAGGCAGGTGACCTACCCTCTCTGAACCTCAGTTTCTTCATTTGTAGCTGGAGCTAGGATGGCATCTGGTTCCTAGAGTTGGTGTGAGGATTAAATAGTTAGAACAGAACAGTGTTTGGAACAGCATCTTTGATTCTGTAGTAAGGCAGGAACTCCTGACCCTCCTCCTACAGGCTCAGATCTCCAGGATCTGCAAACCATCAGGAGGTTTGGAGCTTTGTGCCTACCAGCAGCCACACACCAGATTGAGTCTGCAGCCTTTAAGGGCCTGGGTGCTGTGTTCCCAACTTTGTAGTTGGGCTCCTGGGTGCTGGTTCCTTTTTCAGTTTTCTGAGTGAAAGTTCCCTGTTGGGCCTGTGAACCTTGCCCTTGGACCCCAGCTTGTCTGGCTCCGCATTGACTCTACATCTGCCCAGTTCAGGGATCTGTCTCATTTCTATCCATGTTCAGGAGCTGTTTCCACAATACAGAGCCTTCCAGAATCGTACTGCTACCATCCCCCAGACTAAGAGTGCAAACCCTGTTCAGAGGCTCCTGTGGGCCCCAAGCCACCTCCAGATAGAGGAAGAAGTAAGCCAGAGCAACCTCTTGAAACGGTTCAGACTAAGCAAGCTATGCTATTTGAACCCCACTGGACAGAGTTGTAAAAACTGTGGCTCCTGGAGAATGTCAAATTCTCACTGGGCCAAAAGTGGGGAAATGATCCCGCCCACCATGCGTGCATCATGCACATGGGCCCAGTTGAATGTGTTGAGATTCACAGTAACTTGACAAAGATGTGGGAGTTGAATGGCCAGTGGGATGCACTCGGTGCCTCACCCTGGTGGTCCCGGCACGCGTGGCTGTCGTTCCCACTGACCCCTCCCCACGAAGCCACTGCGACTGTTCTCAAAGATGAGCATCTTTCTGTTCTGCTTTTTAAATGGCTTTTGATGGCTCTCAACTTTCTTTTCAACACACGATAACAAAAACATCACTAACAATAATAATGGTTATAATGCCAATGATCTGAAATTATTGACACCTGCATGCCCAGTACTGTGCTAAGAACTTGACTTCTGCAGCCGTGGCTGATGTTTTATGATACACATTAAGCAGGTAGTATTGTCGCTCTACTTTACAGGGAAAGAAACTGAGACCTGGGGACATAGCACATGGCCAGTGAGAGAGGCAAGGCACGCACCTAGTTCCTTCTCCAAAACTGATTTTTCTGGATTGTCTGTGGTCATCAGCATCTCCTTGTCCCTGCTGCACTGTCCTCTCCTTCTCGAAGACAAGCCTGGAGCCCCAGAATCACTGCCCCCCTGGGTCCAGGTTAGGTCAGTCTGTGAGCACATACACCAGCATGTGGAGTTCAGCAGGAGAGAAATTGTGTTTCTCTGTCCCGCAGCTGCGGTCCCTGGCCTCTGGGTGCCGCAGGGAGGTGACATCTGCTGACAGGCAGCTCTCAGGTCTCCAGGTGGCCTCCTGGCAACACTTGCTTTGGTACTGCAGGCCCTGGAGTCGCTGGTGATGACTTCCCTTTGATTTCTGCTCTGGAAGTCCCGAGGGAGTCTTCCTGACCTCCACTCCCTAGGCTCTCGCACGGTGGAAAAAGCCCCCCCCCCCCCTTCTCCAGGTTAAATCTCTCTCTACTCAGATGACCTGGCACAGTTTTGTTTCCCTACAAAGGGAGAGCAAGCCCCTCAGTTACAGCCCACAGGGTCCGAGGTACTGCCAGCTGGAGAGACGATCCATTCTCCTCCCTGCACACCCTCCGCGGGTCTTGCTCACACCAGTTTCTCCCTAATGCCCAGCCCTTTCCACCTGCAGGCAAGCTGAGAGCTCATTTCTCCAGAAAGTCTTTCTTGATTCAAGGACCCAGTTGCGTCTCCTGGCTTCATGCTCCCTGCACCCTGTGCACTGAACATCCTGCTTGATGTCAAGCTCTACAAGTAAGCAATTGTGTCTGTTTTGCACGTCTTTGTACCAGCACTGGGCCTATTATTCATTAATGAATAAATAGATGAAAAAAGGTTGAAAAGGCTTGAGATCATGATGCCTGGTATAAGGAAAGAATATATGCAGCTCAAATCCCTGAAGTCTGCTAAAGAATGCATATTGGCACGGACTCTGAGCTGGGTGGGCTCCATGGGGTACAAAGGTGAGCCCACCAGGAGCCCACATCCAGGAGGTGTGAACATATAGAGGGGTCTGGTGGTCTCCATGCAGCTGCATTCTGTTAAGGTTTCTGGTGACTTCTGCCTCCTTTGGCCCTCTAGGATCCGTATTTGTGCCTGGAGAAAAAGCAATGCCAGGAAGGAGACCATTCCCAGATGTCAAGACTCAACAGAGGGCTTATTTTAGTTTCAGAACTTTCAGCAAGAGTAACCAATTGCTATCTGTTCCTTGAACAGCACACTTAAAGACTGAGTTGACAGCATTTAAATAGTTTTTATATATTTCATCAAGGTCTTGGAAAGCAAACTTTTTTTTTTTAATAAGTGGAGGAACAATCCCACTCTGTTGTCGATGGACGTGCGTGGGCTGTGAGGGTAGCTGGGGTTCCACTGGACAGCCAAGCCCCGCTTAAGCTGTGACCAGCTTTTAGCTTGTGAAAATCTGCAAACATTCTTTAAAACCCTACACGATTTTGTATAAATGACACTGAAGTGTGGCGGGAAATCAAGCTTTTTCACCCCACGGGCGGTCTGTGGTTGGCCCCTTGCCCAGAGCTCCTAACCTGCCCCCCCACCCCCGACACCCCACTCCCGGGGAGGGTGTTTCTCGGGTTGCATCTCAGCCCACCATCCAAGAAGCAAAGTTGTGGGTAACAAAGCTGAGAGCTGAGAAATCACGACACGGCGACAGAATAGGAGCCAAGAACAAGGATCAAGTGAAAGAAGCCACGGGGCGGGGCGAGGGGGGGGGCGCCGGAGCCGCCAGTTTTATCGGAACAATCCTGGACTCCTGGACCTCTGCCGCCCTCTAGCAGACACCGGCCGCACCACCTCCTCCGCCATGGGAGCACAGACACAGAGAGAAGGCTCTGCGCTGGGCTCCTGGGCACACGCTGCCACTTTCCAGCAGGTGACCTTGGGAAGTTATTGAAGACAGCCCTGCAGAAGTTCTCATTTGTAAAGTGGGGGGTAATACTAGTCCTTACCTCCTGTAAGATGTTTATGAGGTTTAAATGGCCAAGATGGAGTAAGAGGGACCAGATTTATTCTCCTCCCCCCATCTCCCCCCCCCCCCGCAAGAACCCCTGGGGGTGGGGATGGGGGTGGGGCGGGACTGACCAAATATCTGAAATAACAGTTTTCAGAATAGGGCACATCAGACACGAACTATTGGGGTCCCTGAGAGAGAGGAAACAAATGATCCCCACGATTGCCCAACTCACTGACCAGAGAGTTTCCACAGCACAGGGAGGGGACCCTGGCCCAGCTTGCAGACTCCATGAGTTGAGGAGACAAAGCCGAGAGGCCAAAGAAACTGAAACAAATACGGAGGACCTGGAGGAAGAGAGAGCTGCCAAAAGAGACAACTCCGGAAGAGTCCAGTGCTCACTTCAGCAGCACATACATTAAAACTGGAACGATACAGAGATTAGCTTGGTCCCTGGGTAAGGATGACACAAAAATTCATGAAACTCAAGAGAACTCCAGAGAAAGGGTCCCCTTTACGTATGTAGCAGAGTACCCATCAGCACGTGTGCATGGAGAAACTACGAGAGCGCAGGAAAGAACCAGCCGTCCCCAGGGGAGGGAGGGGTACCCAGCATTCACACAGCACCAGAACAGGGTCTCTTCCCACAAGCCCAACTAAAAATTTCACAAACCATGAGGCATTAGGTGGAATCTTGCTTCAGGAGTAGGGAATGATTACCCCTAAAGTAAACACAGCTCCAACACCCTCTAAGAAATTTAAAGGCAGGACCTGAAAGGGTCAAATTGTTTCTAAGTAACTCAACTATATCCCAGGACAAAGCTCCAAAAAAAAGAAGAAAAAATGCAAGAAAACAAAAATATCCAGCACACAAGGATAAAAAGTAACAATGTCCAGCAATCGATTAAAAAAAAAAAATGGCCACACATGGAAAGCAGCAGGGAAAATAACCCATAATGAGAGGAAAACTCAAGCGATGGATTGAGTGCCAAAACACAGCACACCAAAACTGGTGGAAGGGGGATCAAGCAATACTTGGAGGGAAAGTTACCGCACTAACTAGGTTTGAAAGCAAGGAAAATCTCAAATCTATGATTATCACCTTCCATCTTAAAAAAATAAAAAAGAAGAGCAAATTACACTCAGAGTAAGCAGAAGAAAGGAAATAATAAAGATCAGGGCATAAATCAAAGAAATAGAAAGTAGAAGAATAAGAGAGAAAAATCAGTGAAATTAAAAAACTGGAGGGTTTTAAAAAAAATCAATAAAAATTGATAAACCCCTGGTCAGATTGATCACAAAATCGGAAAGAAGACTCAAACTACTAATGTCAGGAGTGGTAGATTTGATATAATTATAGATTCTACAGCTGTTAAAAAGAAAAAAGAGAATATTATGGAACACTTGAGACCAACATAGTCAACAAGTAAAATGAAATGGACAAATTCCATGAAAGCTATTATCAGTGCTCACTCAAAAGTAAACAGATGATCTGATAGAGCCTTAATATCTATTTTTAAAGTAAATTTATACTTTAAAATATTCCCACAAAGAAAATTCCAGGCCCATATGGTTACATTAGCTAACATTTAAGAAAGAACTCATACCAATTTTATATAACTCTTCTAGAAAATTGTAACAGAGGAAATACTTCTCAGCCCAAACTAAGAGGTTGGTTAGTGTTGTCCTGACACCAAAACCAGACAGACTTTATAAGAAAACTACAGACCAAGATCCCTAAGAAAATTGACACCAAAAAATAAATAAATAAACGACACACACACAAAAACCACACACGCGCACAAACAAACAAAAACAGCCAAACAAAATTTACCAAATTAAATCCAATGATATAAAAAGATAATACGTCATGACCAAGTGGGATATTCCACGAAGGCAAGGTCGATTTATGATTTGAAAATCAGTCAGTGTAATTCACCACATTATCAATTAAAAAAGAAAAAGAAAAACCATATAGGCATCTCAGTAGACACAGTAAAAACATTTTCATAAATTCCAACCTTCATTCCACACAAAAACTGTCCGAAAACTAGAAATAGAAGGAACTTCCTCAACCTGATAAAGCACCTCTATAAAAAATCTACTGTGAGTTCATCCAATTTCGTAGCTTCAAATATCGTCAATACACCAACAACTCTCAAATTTATTTCTCTTTATGCTCTTTCTGCCATCTTCCCCATCGTAGTGATACCCATTGCTCAGGTAAAATAAATCCAAAAAACTTGGAATTACCCTCGACAGCTCTCTTTTTTCTCACACCCCAATTCCAAATCCTTTAGCAAATTTATCAATCTATGTTCAAAATTCCTCCGGAATCCAACCACTTCTCACCACTAACACTGCTGCTAGCCTGGCCCCAGCCACTCACTGGGATAATTTAGCCTCTTTTCTGATCTCCTAGCTTTCCCCGCCCCGTCCCGTCACTGAACTGTCTGGCAGCCAGAATATCTCGTCCATATCAACACTGACATCTCTCTTTTCTTCGCTCACAGCCCTGGCCAGAACCCCAAACACCACGTCAAACAGGGATGATGGGCATCCTGATCTTGTTCCTCGTTTTAAAGAATATGAGTCTCATGTTTCTCCATGAAAGATTAGGTTTTTGTAGGATTTTGAATATAACTTTTGCCAAGTCGAGAAAAGTTTCTCCCGTTCCTAGTTTTCTGTTTTTTTAATCATAAAAGTTAAACTTTCTGAGATACTTTTCTGTATTAATTTGAATCATCATGTGATTTTCTTTCGAAGTCTTTTATTGTGGGAGCGCCTGGGGTGGTGCAGTCGGTTAAGCATCCGGCTCTTGGTTTCGGCTCAGGTTATGATCTCAGGGTCCTGATATCGAGCCCCACGTCCATGCTCAGCAGGAGTCTGCTTAAGATTCTCTCTCCCGGAGGGGCAGACGAACCATGAGAGACGATGGACTCTGAAAAACAAACTGAGGGTTCTAGAGGGGAGGGGGGTGGGGGGATGGGTTAGCCTGGTGATGGGTATTCAAGAGGGCACGTTCTGCGTGGAGCACTGGGTGTTATGCACAAACAATGAATCATTGAACACTACATCACAAACTAATGACGTAATGTATGGTGATTAACATAACAATAAAAAATTATTAAAAAAAAA